>NW_004444092.1:5753101-5773512 GCF_000243295.1 Trichechus manatus latirostris
ATATATTCTCAAGACAAAAGATTAAAATTGTCTTAATTTCTCTTTCAGGTTTTGAAAGATAGCTTTGCTGGGTATAGAATTCTTGGATGCCATCATTTTCTTTCAGCACTGCATATGCTGTCCTATTGTTTTCTGACCTCCATGGTTTCTGATGAGAAATTAACTGTTAACCTTATTGAGGATCCCTTGTATGTGATGAACCACTTCTCTCTTGTTGCTTTCAAGATTCTCTCTGTCTCTGTCTTTCAACAGTTCATTCATAATGAATCTAGGTATGAGTCTCTTTGAATTTATCCTACATGGAGTTTGTTGAACTTCTTGGCTGTGTAGATCAATGGTTTTGGACAAAATTTGGAAGCTTTTGATCATTATTTCTTCAATTACTGTTTTTGCCCCTTTCTCTCTTTCCTTTACTTCTGGGACTGCCAGAATGCATGTGTTGGTATTATCACAGGTCTCCACTCATTTCTCTTAATTCTTTTTTCTTTCTGTTCCTCAGACTGGATAATTTCAACTGATCTATTTTCAAGCTTGCTAATGCTTTCTTCTTCATTCTCAAATCTACTGTTGAACCTCTCTAGTGAATTTTCTATGTCAGTTAATGTACTTTTCACTTCCAAAATTTCTGTTTGGCTTTTTTTTATAATTTCTATCTCTTTATTTGTATTTTCTATCTGCTGAGGTATCATTCTTCTTGTTTCCTTTAGTACTTTGTCCATGGTTTTGTTTAGCTCTTTGTGCATATTTACGATAGTTAATTATGGTAGACTAAAGAGAAATGACAATCAAATGTAATGTGTGATCCTGGGTTGGATTCTACGTCAGAAAAATACTTTATTAGGTAATTGGTAAGGTTTGAATATGGTCTGTAGACTGGGTAACACAGTAAAATCTGGTAAAGCTGTAATCTGCATAAGGTGGCAACCTGTTAGAGAAGGAAAACTCAAATATTTTCCACTAAAATGAATGATAGAAAAGTGTTAAGACCACACCCTATCAAAGGTGGGAAACTTGCGAGATCCAGAAAAACCAAGGCAGTCCTGTTGAGTACCAGCTCTTACAGTTTTTGCTATAATATTATATCAATGTTAATTTCTTGGTTTTGATCATTGAAATAAGGTTATGTAAGAGAATGTTCTTGCTTTTTAAGAATTTACACAAAAGTATTTAGAAGTAAATACTTAAAGCGAATGGAAGAAATGATGAAGTGAAAGAACTGATCAGAAGATTTCAAAGGGTGGCTTGGGAAGATAAAGTATTATAATGAAATGTGCAAAGACTTCGAGTTAGAAAACTAAATAGAAAGAGCACACTAGGTGTTTCTCAAGCTGAAAGAACTGAAGAAAACAATTCAAGCCTCGAGTTACAATATTGAAGGATTCTATGGGCAAAATATTGAACTTCATGGGAAGCATCAAAAGTAGATGGAAGGAATACACAGAGTCACTGGACCAAAAAGAATTGATTGACTTTCAGTCATTCAGGAGGTAGCATATGATCGAGAACTGATGTTATTGAGGGAAGAAGTCCAAGCTGCACTGAAGGCAGTGGTGAAAAACAAGACTACAGGAATTGATGGAATACCAACTGAGATGTTTCAACGAATGGATGCAACATTGGAAGAGCTCACTCTCCTATGCCAAGAAATTTAGAAGACAGCTACCTGGCCAGCCAACTGGAAGAGATTCATATTCGTGTCCCATTCAAACAAAGATAATCCAACAGAATGCAGAAATCATTGAAAAATATCAATATCACATACAAGTGAAATTATGATGAATATGATTTTAAAATGGTTGTAGCAGTACATTTACAGGGAACTGCCAAAAATTCAAGGCAGATTCAGAAGAGGACTCGGAACGAGGGATATAATTGCTGATGTTAGATGAGTCTTGGCTGAAAGCAGAGAGTACCAGAAAGATGTCTACGTGTATTTTATTGACTATGCAAAGGCATTTGGCTTGATGAAGATCAAAGACTACAGCCTTCAGTGTGGATTACACCTCAACTAATAAGCAACATCATGATAAACGGAGAAAGATTGAAGTTGTCAAGGATTTCATTTTACTTGGATTCACAACCAATGCCCATGTAAGCAGGAGTCAAGAAATCAAACAACATACAGTAAGTTCCCTGGTTACAAACTTCCGAATTACAGACAACTGGTACTTGCCCTTTAATGCTATGTAAATTTGCCCTCGCTTTGAAATGATTGAACCAAAATCCTACTCACAACAAAATCTTCATCACAATCATCTTCACTTGTTGAACGTGCAGCTTTTAAATCATTGAAAAGTCTTTGAGTCTTTTCTTGCACTAAAAAGTAAGGCTAAATAGGAACCATATGTACCTGTTCTGATTTACCTTCAAATTCTTAAAGACACACTTAGGAACGGATCTCGTTTGTAATCTGGGGACTGCCTTTATTGCATTGGGCAAATCTGCTGCAAAAGGCCTCTTTAAAATGTTAAAAAGCAAAGACGTCACTTTGAGGACTAAGGTGGGTCTAACCCAAGCCATGGTATTTTAATTTGCTTCACATGCATGCAAAAGCTACATATGAAATAAGGAAGATCGAAAAAGAATTGATGCCTTTGAATTATGGTGTTGACAAAGAATATGGATTTCCAGAAGAATGAACAAATCTATCTTGGAAGAAGCACAGCCAGAATGCTCCTTAGAAGCAAGGATGGTGAGACTTCATCTTGTTACTTTGAGCATGTTATCAGTAGGGACCAGTCCTTGGAGAAGGACTTCATGTTCGGTAAAATAGAGGGTCATCAAATAAGAGGAAAACCCTCAATGAGATGGATTAACACAGTGGCTGCAACAATGGGCTCAAACATAGCAATGGTCGTGAGGATGGTGCAGGACTGGGCAGTGTTTTGTTGGCTCAAAGATACCTAGCAACAACAACATTTAGAGGTAAAAGGGAATCATGTCTTCAACTTATTCTCAAATATTTTTTAAAAAAAAACTTTATATATAGATGGGTGGATAGGAACATATATAGAGAGAAATTGTAAAGCAAGTTTTGTAAAATATCAACATTTGGGAAATCTGACTCTATGGGAATTGTTCTACTATATTTAAAACTTTTTATAAATCTGCAATTATGTCAAGATGAAAAATCTTAAAAATAGTACTCTAAAATATGAAGAATGGATAGAAGGGCAAAATTTAAATTTAAAAAATACAAGCAAGAAGAGTAACTGTTTAGAACTTATAATGGAGAACAAGAAATGGACAGAAGTGTTTGAGAAATATTTTGTACATAGTACTGATAGAATTTGCTGATGGTTTGGATACAGGAAATGTGAGAAAAGGAAGAATCAAGGTGATTTCCAAAATCATTATGACCTTAGTTCCTGAGTGTACTTTTGATCCATTTACTGAGTTTGAGAAGGCTGGGAGAAGTATAGATACTGAGAATAAAATCAAGAGTTTAATTTTGAGCATTTTTTTTTCTAGTTACAAAGGCCAACTCTTACTAGGGCAAAGAACAGAGTGGAAGTGCCAACTCAGCAGTTTTTAATGCCGTCTGCCATACTTCTGTGTATATAGGTTCATGGTAAGCTTCTGAAACAAATTTTGGGGGATGCAACAGATAGTATTAGTAAAACATTAACTAGCCATGTACACCAGTGCTTGGTAATGTCTATAACAGTGCAAAACGTTCAAAGGTTCGGTCGTGGATAAAGATAATGAAGTCCAGGGGTCTTGTTTCAGGTGAATGTGTAACACAGGGCTATCTTAGACAAACCTAAAGAGGAACAAACACGTTTCAAAAGTAAATAGTCAAAGGAGTTAGTTATGACCTAATTTATCTATGGTGATCCTTCATCTCTTCAAATTATCAGAAAATTGAAATTAATAGTTAAAATTGCTGCTTCTCTCTGTTCAGGAATTTGAACATTGAGAGCACGAGCTCCCAGGCCATGCCAAGTAGTCGAGGTCGTTGAGATACTGACCGCTCATGCAATCCTTAGTGAGACATAGCAGTGTAAATGGATGCCTTGTCTTGATAAGTGACAATCATGGATCAGAAATTTAAGGTGCCTCCTAAAAGAGCTCAATTTTATCATGTCCACTGTCTCTGCATCAGAGTGACTCATGAGCTTGTTAAGCCCATTCTGTAAGAAATGCCAAGTACCAAAAAATAAAGAATGGGGTGGGGAAATGTATACCTCAATAGATTATGCTTTATAGCTCATTTCTTGTTGCGTGATTTAACTATTGCCACAATACTGCTGTGTAACAAGCCACCGCAAAACTCAATAGCTTCAGATAATAAGCATTTTTTAGTTCACTGTGGATCAATTATCTAGGCTGGGTTTGATATGAAAGTTCTTCTGATATCATTTGGATTCAGCTCAATTTACATGTCTTAGGTTGGCTGGCTATTGGCTGATCTAGGATGGCTTCATCTGGGATCGTGGCAAGACTTGTTTTCCTCCAAGTTTATCTCACCTATGTAGACTGACATGAATATGCTCTCATAACATGGCAAGGAAACAAAGGAGAGTCATACAATCATGCGAAGGGCAAGTGGAAAATGTACATCTTCTTTCAAGTCCCTTTTTGTGTCACATTTGCTTCTTTATATCCCATCGGTCAAAGCAAGTAAATTCACAGAGCCCTGAATAAGAGTGGGAGAGAGATATAACATTACAGGGCAGAGTGTGATATGGGGCAACTATTAACTGGAGCCATTAATGCAGTCAGTCTACCATAGTCTGCACTCTGGGCCTAATTATTTATGTTCCTCCCCCACGCAAAATACCCGAAACCCCATTCAAGACCCCTAAATTCTCATCCAAACATGGCAACAGGTTTGAAGTACAGGATTTCATGATCTACCTCAGGTTCAAATGTGTCTCTTTGGATGCGGCTCCTTTTTTTTTTTAAAATAATCTGTGTTTTGGGGGAAGTTTTACACAGCAGTTTAGGTTCCAATTCAACGATTTCTACAGTTGTTGTTCAGGGACCAGTGATGTTGGTTACATTTTTCACAATGTGTGAACATTCTCATTGTTTCCATTCTGGTTGTTCTGTTTCCATTAATCTAGTTTCCCTGCTCCCTAACATTCTCATCTATTTTTTAAAGTAATTGTTGACCATTTGGTCTCATATAGGTGATTTTTTTAAAGGAGCACAATACTTACAGGTGATATTCATTATTTTGTGAGCCAATTTATTATTTAGCTACAAGGTGACCTCAGGGGTTTGAAGAGTATCTCAGGGCAATAGTCTCGGGGAGTCCTCCAGACTCAACCAGTCCAGTAGGTCTGGTGTTTCTTTCTTTTTTTTTTTTTTTAGGAATTTGAGGTTCTGTTCCACATTTTTCTCCCACTCTATCAGGGTCCATCTATTGTGGCCCTGATTAGAATGGTTGGTAGTGGTAGCTGGGAACCATCTAGTTCTTGTGTTCTCAGGGTAGATGAGGCCATGGTTTGTGTAGACGATTTGTTCTATAGACTGGTTTCTTCTTTAAGTCTTTGGTTTCCTTCTTTCTTTTTTGCTCCGGACAAGTAGAGACCAATAGTTGTATCTTAGATGGACACTTGCAAGCTTTTAAGACCCCAGACACTACTCACCAAACTAGGATGTAGAACATAACTTTATGAACTATATTATGCCAAATTGAGATGTCCCACGAGACTATGGTCTTCATCTTTCAAACCCAGAAATCCAAACCCACGAGGTGTTTGGTTATGTCTAAGAAGTATCTGTAACTGTGCCTCCTATGTGCTTTATTATAAATATGAATATATGTGCAGTCACATAGATGCATATACATATGCATATACCTATAGATATACACAGCTATATTCATACCTATACACATACATGCTTACATTATTGTTGTTGTTAGGTGCTGTCGAGTTGGTTCCAACTCATAGCAACCCTAAGTACAACAGAACAAAATACTGCTCAGTCCTGGGCCATCCTCACAATCGCTATTTTGCTTGAGCACATTGTTGCAGCTTGCATACATACATATATACCCACACATATTTTTTTCTTGTTTTTGCTATTGTTTCAGAATTATATGTATCATAGCATTACCAAGAGATACTTTTTTCTTTTGTACTTCTTAGTGACATTGTTTACCTTTGTCAAGCTGTGTACACTTGACCCTCATTTGGTGATACTTTTCCCATTACCAAAAATAGTAAGTATCTACTGTCTAGAGAGTGAATCTCCCTCTCCCATCCCTGGTAACCACTAATGAACATTAGTTTCTGTACATTTACTTGTTCATGTCATTCCATCAAAATTAGAACATAGAAATTTGTTTCTTTGTGATTGACTTATTTCTCTCTACATAATGTCCTCCAAGTTCGTCCATGTTCCAACATATTTTGGGAACTCATTTTTCTTTAACGTTGAGTAGTATTCTATTGTATGTATGTACCACATTTTACTTATCCATTCATCCATTAATAAGCACTTGGTTTGTTTCCATCTTATTGCTATTGTGAATAGTACTGTGGTGAACATAGGTGTGCATGTATCTGTTTGTGCCACTTCTGTTAGATCCCTAGAGTATATACCTAGGAATGGAATTTCTGGGTCATATAGGAGCTCTACCTCTGGTTTTTTGAGGAACCATCGGACTGTTTCCCACAATGGCTGTATCATTTTTCATTCCCATTAGCAATGCTTGAGGGTTCCAATTTCTCCACATCCCCTCCAACACTTGTTATTTTTCCTTTTTTTTTTTAATCTTTGCCATCCTAGGTGGGAGTGAAATGGTATCTCATTGTGGTTTTGATTTGCATTTCTTTGATGGCTAATGATTTTGAGCATCTTTTCATGTGTTTGTTGGCCATTTGAATATCCTCTGTGTTTAAGTGTCTGTTTGTGTCCCTTGCCTAGTTTATTATTAGGTTATTTGTCTTTTTGTTGTTAAGTTGTAGAAGTTTTCTATATATTTTAGATATTAGACCCTTATCAGTTATATCGTTCCCAAAGATTTTTTTCTAATCTGTAAGTTGTCTCCTCAATTGCTCATATGCAAGTTCAAGTTGAAGCTGAAGAAAATTAGGACAAGTCTACAAGAGCCAAAGTATGACCTTGAGTATATTCCATGTGAATTTAGAGACCATCTCAAGAATAGATTTGATTCGTTAAACACTAATGGCCAAAGACCAGATAAGTTGTGGAATGACATCAAGGACATCATACATGAAGAAAGAAAGAAGTTATTAAAAAGACAGGAAAGAAAGAAAAGACCATAATGGATGTCAGAAAAGACTCTGAAACTTGCTTTTGAATGTAGAATAGCTAAAGTAAAAGGAAGAAATGATGGAGTAAAATAGCTGAACAGAAGATTTCAAAGGGCAGCTCGAGAAGACAAAATAACGTACTATAATGAAATGTGCAAAGACCTAGAGTTAGAAAACCAAAAGGGAAGAACACCCTCGGCATTTCTCAAACTGAAAGAACTGAAGAAATAATTTAAGCCTTGAGTTACAATATTAAAGGATTTTACGAGGAAAATATTAAATGATGCAGGAAAAGCATCAAAAGAAAATAGAAGGAATATACAGAGTCGCTGTTCCAAAAAGAATTGGTTGATGTTCAGCCACTTCAGGAAGAAGCATATGATCAAGAACTGATGGTACTGAAGGAAGAAGTCCAAGCTGCACTGAAGGCATTGGCGAAAAACAAGGCTCCAGGAATTGATGGAATACCAACTGAGATGTGCCAACAAGCAGATGCAGCCTTGGAAGCACTCACTCGTCTATGCCAAATTTGGAAGACAGCTACCTGACCAACTTACTGGAAGAGATCCATATTTGCGCCCATTCCAAAGAAAGGTGATCCAACCGAATGTGGAAATTATTGAACAATATCATTGATATCACAGGCAAGTAAAATTTTGCTGAAGATCATTCAAAAGCATTTGCAGCAAGACATCTATGGGGAACTGCCATAAATTCAAGCCAGATTCAGAAAAGGACATGAAATGAGGGATATCATTGCTGATGTCAGATGGATCTTGGCTGAAAGCAGAGAATCCCAGAAAGATGTTTACCTGTGTTTTATTGACTTGCAAAGGCATTTAACTGTGTGGATCAGAAAAAATTATGGATAACATTACGAAGAATGGGAATTCCAGAACACTTAATTGTGCCCATGCAGAACCTTTACATAGACCAAGAGACAGATGTTCGAACAGAACAACGGGATACTGAGTGGTTTAAAATCAGGAAAGTTGCGTGTCAGGGTTTTATCCTTTTACCATATTTATTCAAAATGTATGCTGACCAAATAATCTGAGAAGCTGGTCTATATGAAGAACAGGGCATGAGGACTGGAGGAAGACTCATTAACAAGCTGTGATATGCAGATGACACAACCTTGCTTGCTGAAAGTGAAGAGGACTTGAAGCACTTATTGATGAAGATCAAACACTACAGCCTTCAGTATGGATTACACCTTAACATAAAGAAAACAAAAATCTTCACAACTGGACCAATAAGCAACATCATGATAAATGGAGAAAATATTGAAGTTGTCAAGGATTTCATTTTACTTGGATCCACAGTGAACACCCATGGAAGCAGCAGTCAAGAAATCAAATGACACATTGCATTGGGCAAATCTGCTGCAAAAGACCTCTTTAAAGTGTTGAAAAGCAAAGATGTCACTTTAAGGACCAAGGTGTGCCTGACCCAAGCCATGGTGTTTTCAATCACCTCATATGCATGGGAAAACTTGACAATGAATAAAGAAGACCAAAGAAGAATTGATGTCTTTGAGTTACGGTGTTGGAGAAGAATATTGAGTATACCATGGACTGCCAAAGAACAAAAAAATCTGTCTTGGAAGAAGTACAGCCAGAATGCTCCTTAGAAGCAAGGATGGCAAGACTTCATCTCACATAATTTGGAGGTGTTATCAGAAGGGACCAGGCCCCGGAGAAGGACATCATGCTTGGTAAAATGGAGGGTCACAAAAAAGAGGAAGACCCTCAATGAGGTGGATTGACACAGTGGCAGCAACAATGGTCTCAAGCATAACAATTGAGAGGAAGGCGAAGGACAAGGCAGTGTTTCAATCTCTTAAACATAGGGTTGCTAAGAGTTGGAACCGACTAGACAGCACCTAACAACAACATCCTCTCTAAATTCTGCTTGCAAACTTGAGAGTTCTCATTCTGGCTTATGTCTTTTTCGTTGTCCTTTATTTTATGTAACTAGTAAAATATAGCCAGTACTGTCAATATTTTGCTCAGAAATCTTGTGAGTCAAATCCAAGAGTTTATTACATACATTTTCTATCATCCTGATTGCCACAGATGATAGTTTTACCAAATTTTTTCTATTGTATAACGTGGGTAGCCATTTTCCAGTTTCCTCTAGCACTCTTCTCACCATTTTTTCCTGCTTTTACTAATCATTTTTTCATCACTTTTCCGAGCTTTTACTACCTGATCCCAAAACCAATGCTAAATATTTAAGTTTTGTTTGGGCCACATATTACTTCTAGATACCATTTTAAAATATGTTATCCATTGTGACAATAATGTTGTGTAAAATACAAACAAACAAGTAAAACTTGCAAAACCCAGTGACTTAAAAGATAAGCATTTATTTAACTTACTGCAGGCCAGTAGTTTAGGTTGGAGTCAAAATCAGTAGTTAAAAAATTTTTTTTTTTTCATGAGCTTATAGGTTTATTGGGAAGTTCTGCTGATCTAGGCCAGTTTTGGATGATCCTAACTAGGTTTGCTCATGCATCTGTGGTGATCTTGTGGAAGGCTGTGTAGGTTAGTCTTGGATAGGATGCCTCAGCTCTTCTGCATGTGTCTCTCATAACTCCTTTACCCTAGCAGGATGTTCTGGGTCATGTTCTTGTGGTGGTGGAGGAAGTCCAACAAAAGTAGACATGTATGAACATTTTTTCAAGCCCCTGTTTCTATCGAGTTTGTTACCAGCTCATTTCCTAAAGCAAGTCACATGACCAACTGAGAACCAGTGTGAAAGGGTAATGCTAAAAGGCATGGATACAGAGAACCATGAAGAATTAATGTCATTAATCCATGTAAGTACCACACTCACTTGTTTTACTTGTTCATTTTGGGTTGGCAAAGAGGCTTTGCTTAGCATAGTCACTCAGGGTCTGAGGTTGATGGAGGCTCCATCATAACACTTACTTCCACAATGGCAGAGACAGGATAAAGAGAGAAGGGTGGTCCACACATTGGATCTTAAAGATTCTGCCTAGATGTGACGTGTTTTTTCCACTCACATTTCATTGACAATAGCAAGTCATCTGGACACTTCTGATTTCAACAGAGTCCAAAAAAAAGACCTCATTGCCTTTGAGTTGATTTCAACTCATAGCGACCCTATAGTACAGAGTGGAACTGCCCCACAGGGTTTCCAGGGCTGTAAATCTTTATGGAAGCAGACTGCCACATCTTTCTCCTGTGGAGCAGTTGGTGGGTTTGAACTGCCGACCTTTTAGTTAGCAATGGAGTGCTTAACCACTGCGCCACCAGGGATCCTTTTCAGCAGGGTAGAAACATGTAAAATTCTCCCATAGAGAGGGCACTAAATATTTGTGAACAATAATACTGTCTAGTACAATTTGCTTTTCTGGTCACCAAATATTTTGTTTCCTTCCCTTCTCACATGTAGAATACACACTTCTCCTCCCCAAGAGAATCAATACAACAGTCCCATATGGTCATAGTTTGAGCTCAAAATCCAGAATTCCTGAATAATATGATGTGTGGCACCGTGTTTAAGAGCCCAGCTGCTAACCAAAAGGTCGACAGTTCGAATCCACCAGCTGCTCCTTGGAAACTCTATGGGGCAGTTCTATTCTGTCCAACAGGGTTGCTATGAGTTGAAATTGACTCAGTGGCAACGAGTTTGGCTTTTGGTGTTTTACTGTGTACAGCAGGTCTAGACTTGGCCTGCTTTATGCCCTAGAAGGATGAGATTCCAAAAGTTGTTTTAAGTCTTTCAGTCTTTAAGTCACTGTCTCTTTTAGTCTTGACTTGTACGTTGGATCAGATTATTAGCTATTTGATTTCAGTCAGGTTTATGTGCCAATAGCAACACCCACATTTTTTTCAGGGATATACTTCTTTTAGAATTAATCGGAGGAGTATTAACCCTATCAGGCTTCCACAGAGAACCTTCATCTTGGTCTCCTCTCGTGCTGCACCATTTTGTCCAAATGAAAGATTCACTGGGTGTCACCTTAAAACATTCAGAAGTTTTACCAAGGGGCATGATAACTACATTCTTGACTTAATTATTGCTGATAGGCTAAGTTAAATTAGCCTTTGTACCTCAAAGGCCTTTCTTAAGTTCCTGATATCTGTACCTTCTTTCTTCCCTTTCATTCCTGATTAAAAAAACAAACAAAAAACTATTATTTTCTGAGCTCATCTCTTTCTTGTAGAACTTTGTCAAATGCAGGCAATCATCATCAACTCATGCTAGCAATAATCTATTTCCCCAACTCTTTGTCCACGTACAAATTCAGTAGGGACATGATCTTCTTTCTATTTGGGACAAGTAATTATTTCACCAAACATATCTGCATAACATGGATCTCCATCTTTCAGCCCTATGTAACAGTTTCCTCATCACCTCTGTCCTGACCTGAAAGTCAATGTCACATATCTTAGTTATTTGTTACTGTATCACCTTACTTCTGGTACCAGTTTCTCAATCAGCAAGAATAGGTTAGGTTATGCTGCAATAATGAACAACCTGAACATTTCAGCAATTTAAAACAACACAGATTACTTCTTACTCATGCAGTAAATTCAGCAATGGGGTTCTTTTTTATACTTAGTTGTCACACTTATGGAGGCTCCATCTACATACTTGCTCCCCAATTGCATTGGCAGAAAATGGCACATAGAAAACCATACATTGGTTATTATAGTTTCTGTCCGTGGCTTGCATCACTTCTCACATTTCATTGTCCAAAGCTAGTTACAATGCCACCAAGGTGCTCAGCAAGGTAAGGATGTGTAATTATCTTTCACGAAGTGGCAGAAAATATTTGGTAACAATAATACAGTGTAACATGGTAATGGGTTAGAGGAAGAAAACCAGTAAAATCTGAAAAAAAAAAAAAAAATATAAAGGAACAAATCAAATTAGCTTTAGACTTTTCATCAGAAACACTGGGTACTAAAAGAGCAAGGAACACTATCAACATTCTAAGGAAAAGAAATATATAGCCTATAATTCCCTACCTAACCAAACTAGTATTCAAAAAGGAAAGCAACATTACTGCTGGGTGGGGTGGGAGTTCCGGCACCCTGTGTGGTCTCCACTGACATGACGGTGGGGATGGCCTTGTTACTACTGGGTGATGGTGAAAGTCCTCCCTAGGCCTCTTCTGACACCACTCCAGTTGTGAGAGGGAATGGTGCCTCATTACTTCCAGGTGTGGCTGGAATTCCAGTCTCCTTATGTGGTCTTCTACTCTATCCTATAGGTCACTATGAGTCAGAATCCACTCAATGGCAAAGGATTTGATTTTCGTTTTTTATGTGGTCTCCACTGACACCTGTGGGTCTTGTTGCTGTTTGGTAGGGATGAAATTTCCAGCTTCTTACTTGGCCTTCCCTGACACCACTCAAATGGGAGTGTTGGGGCACTTTGTTACAGCCTCACAATGGTGGAAGTCTAGGCTGCCTCCTCAAACTTTGCTGGTGGGGTGGGGGTGGGAGGCACAGTTTTTTCTTTGGTGTTTGGCTGAAGTAGAGCAGTTATTGTCTAAAAGTTTTCTGTTTTGGTGGGCTTACCCTTTCCTGGTCCTTTGCCTAGGGCGCAGGCTTTTGTGACTCTTTTTGTCTTGCCTGTTGTTTCCAGGCTGTTAGCTTCATCTGCTCCAAGTCTGGAAAGTATAAGGCAATAAGAAAGCCTAGGGAACTCACCATCCTGTCATTCCAAGGATCCTGAGGTCCCTAACGGGTTTGCCTTCTTCTCTTCACTTTTCAGAGTTTTCTTATGTTTGTTTTATAAATAATGTCCAGGCTTTTTAGTTTACTTGGTGGGAAGAATAGGGAAGACTACATCTACTCCATCTTCCTGAAAGCAGAAGTCTTCCAAATTATTTTTATGAAATCAGTAAAACATTGGTACTAAAATCTGACAAAAATGGCATAAAATTAAACCTATAGACTAATGTAATTATGAGTATCTTAAATAAAATATGAACAAATTATATCCAAAAATTAATAATGAAGAAAGACCAAGTGGGAATCATTATATGAATGCAAGTGTTTTTTAATATAAAAATCTATTATTATAAGTCAATGTTTAATTGATCTAAGGAAAAAGATGAAATGATCACCTCTATAGATGCTGAAACAACACTGGACAAAAATTTAAATAGTTTTGACAAAAAATACTCTAAAATAGGACATTAGATGGCTACTTCCTTAATTTGGTAGATCTAGTCAGCCATGAGGAAGCACCAGAGGTATTCTAAGTCAGGAATATTTTACTTGTAGCATCACGACAAGACACCATAAAGACAATAAGGAACATTCCATTAAGATAATACAAAGGAACTAGAGGTATAAAATGATAAAGAAGGAGGTTAAAATATCAGTATTTAAAGATGATATGAATGTATAGCTGAAAACTCAAGAGAATCAGCTGAAAAAACTATTACAAACAAGAAATTTTTTTCCATAATATAGTGCATTATTTAATATAGAGATATCTCCATATATAAACAACATCTAGCTAGAAGATATAATGATAGAAAAGTCCCCATTTAAAACAGCAACCAAAACGAGAAAACGTTTAAGAATGAATTTACCTGGAAAAATGCAAGTGTTACATGAATAGAAATTTTAAAATGCCACTGAATGATACAAAAGATGACTTGTGCAAATGGAAAGGCATGTTTTTGGACCAAATAACCAAAGTATATCTTTATATCCTAAAATAATTTATAAAGTTAGTGTGATTCCAGTATAAATACTAATAGGATTTTGGGAAGTAGAAAAGCTGATTCTGAAGTACGTTTGGAAATTCAATCAAACAAACAAGAAAAGCTAGAAAACTTCTGATATCAAAGAGCAATTGGGAGAGAGTTCCTTTACCAGATATAAAAAACATATCATTTAATAACATATCATAACATAATATATTATAAAGCCTTTATAATTAAAATTGTGTGGGACTGTTGCATGTATAACTAGTGATACAAATAAAAAGTATGGAAATGATCCTATACTGTCTTAGTTATCTAGTGCTGCTGTAACAGAAATACCACAAGTAGATGACATTAACAAAGAGAAATTTACCCTCTCACAGTTTAGGAGTCTAAAAGTCTGAATTCAAGGTGCCAGCTCCAGAGAAAGTTTTTCTCTCTCTGTCGGCTTTGGGGAAGGTCTTTGTCATCAATTTTCCCCTGGTCTAGGAGTTTCTTAGTGCTGGGACTCTGAGTCCAAAGGACATGCTCCACTCCTGACTCTTTCTTGGTGGTAATGAGGTCCTTTTCCTCTCTGCTCCATTCTCTCTTAAAAGAGATTGACTCAAGATGCAACCTAATCCTGTAGATCAAGTCCCACCTCATTAACATAATTGCCTCTAATCGCTTTGAGACAGAGGCCACTCTGCTTCTCATGCTCCTTATCTCAGCTTCTGCTTCCTAGTTCCTTGGCCTCTTGGCCCCTCAGCCCCTCAGGTCTCTTGGGCCGCCCCAGACTCTGTGCTGCTCGGGCAAGTGTTACAAAGCTATTCAGTTTACCAGTAAGTGCCTGGATGCACCCCACTCCACCAGTAAACCTTGGCCGGAAGGCATTCAGCTATCTTCTTCCATGGTCAGCAAGCCTAGATCCACTGATAAGTGCCCAGACATGTCTCTGAATTTCGTATGTGTTATAGGTGCCTTCTTAAATCAGTGTTGGAAAAGATGGGCTATTTAATAAATAATATTGGGCAAGTAGGTAGTCATCTGAAAAAAAATTAAGTGGAATCCTACTTCACACCATAAAGGTATAAAAAAAAAAAAAAAAGATTTCCTTTATTACTTTGAAGTGGGAAATTGTCTTTAACTATTATTCAATACCCAGAAGGCAAAAAAAAAAAAAAAAAGATTGACAAAATCAACTCTATTAGAAAACAAACACTATAAGCAAAGCAAGAAATAGACTTAAGAAAAGTACATCTTATATCAAAGACAAAGGGCTAATATCTCTAATATATAAAGAATTCATAGGAATTGAAAAGAACCAACAATAGATAAGTCACAAACAAAATAAGCAAACTGTTCACAGAAATTGAAATACTAATGGCTTTTACCTATATGGCAAGAAGCAAGTTGCTAATGCTGTGTTGGGGGAGGGTGTGGGACACAAGCGCTTATGCTTCGCTGGTTGGGGTATATTGCTACATTCTCCAAGAAGGGCAATTTAAAATGCATATCCCTAAGACCTCACACCTGGTAATTTTATTTTACACGTGTACTCACATTGGTGCAAAATGATATCTAAATAAGACTATTCACAGAAGTATTATTTATAATAGTAAAAAGTTGGAAATAACACTAACAATAGAGTAATGATGACTCAATGAAGGGACACCCAAACTATATAACACTGTACAATAGTAACAAAGAATGGGGAAACTATATTCATGGGGAAAGATGTCCAAGGAATATTGTTAAGTGAAAAAAAAAAAGTACAGCTATCTGGAAAGTATGATATATTTTATACTAAAGAGAGGAGAAATATTCATATTTCCTTGTATCATATGTAAGAATACGTAAAAAACTAGTAAAAGTGGTTTATGCAGTATGGGAGTAGTAGTCATAAGAACTAAGCAGATGAGGGACTGTACAGGAAAAATAACACTTTTCATTATAAACTCTTAATATTTCTAGATTTTCAAACCGTCTAAACAGATTCTCTATTCAAAAATAAGTACAGAAAAAAGAAAAGAAATGAAGGAACTTGACCTTGAAAGAGGACACAGGCTGGCAGCAGTATACATTCCTATTTCTGTTATCTCCACATAGTTCCCTTGGTATTTTAAAGACGACCAGAACGCTGAGAGAGAAGGCTTACCAGTGCTCATGGTGTCTTCTTTCTGATCTCTCCATATAACTCCATTGGTATTTTCAAGGCTAGCATCTTGCCAAAAATGAGTGTACACATGCTTCGTGCGGGAAGTGATGGGCTCATTGCAATTTTAATTTGTGTTCTGTTAATGTGCCTGTTCCTTTTACATGGTCCTGTTCAGATAATATTAGAACGCTGAGGAAAGAGTTAAAGACAACCACGGGCATGGCAGAAGCAGGGTATGAAAGTTTCGAATCAGTAGAAAAGAAATAAAAACCGGACCATCCCATTTAACATAATAGAAAAGAGAAAAATAAATTATAACAATAAATAGTAATAAACAAAAAATATAAAATAGGATGGATGTAAAACAAAACAAAACCCATTGCCGACGAATCAATTCCGACTCATAGCGACACTATAGGACAGAGTAGAACTACCTCATAGGGTTTCCAAGGCTGTAAATCTTTACAGAAGCAGACTGCCACGTTTCTCCCACAGAGTAGCTAGTGGGTTCAAACTGCCGACCTTTCAGTTAACAGCCAACTGCTTAGTAGTAAAACTAAAAATAAGAGTTTTCAGAATGAATATGAAAGTGTAAAACGCCCCTGGTGAATATCTGGAGCACAGCTGTTCTGTTTAGTTGATTGAAAATGCAAATTTAGGCATTAACTGGCAGGGTATCTAGGTCTAGGAGGAACATTTTCTCTGCATATTCAAAATCGTAATCAGCAGAACCATCATACTGTCACCCCATGATGAGCTGAAGGGCTAGTTAAGACCTGGCCAACATGGTCCTTAGGGGGGAAAAAATGGAGTTTTCTTTAAATTGTAGACAGATGGCCCTGCTCCATATTACACAGACTCAGTAATTTTATTCCATAAAATGTTTAAGGAAGGTGTAACCAAAAGTCCACTGCAGCACATTAAACACACACGTACATGCATGCTCAATAAAGTTTCCATAGCATGACTAGCTTTGAGGAAGTTGTTTCCTGATGTGCCCTCCAAGTTAAACTATTTATGTCATGTAGACCAAAGTAATGAATGAAGTGTACTATATGCAGTCATCAACTATTAAACCAGCTGTAAGTTGGAGAAAACCTTGTGTTTTTAAAAAAAATAAAATTGTAAGAGTTCTTTACATAAGGATATTAAAAGTAAACCTATTATTTAAAAAAATATCTTTCAACTGAAAACACAATAAAGTATTACTAAAAAATATCTTTCAATTTGCCTTTTAATTTTGTTTACGGCATTTCTTTTGACCAAGAGAAATATTGCTTTTTTTATAAGTGAATATTATACTCATATGCATCTTGTTTTCTTCTTTTGCTTACATGCTTGAAGCTATTATTTTTATATCAGAGATTAGACAGATATTAATTGTATTTTCTTTCCCCACTTTCCTTGCTTATTTGAAATTCTATGTTCCTTATATTTTAAATCCTCATAGATGTAAGTCTCTATTCTCAGTTTTTTCTTCTGGTCCATTGATGTAGTGCATGGATTTAGTTGTAAATTTCTAGGTTTCTTTATTATTATGATCGACTACGAATGCTCCCCTCATTATTCTTTGTGGTAGCCATGGAGATGCACTGCTCAGATCTCTCTGGGCGAGAACCCACAGTGAGGAATGTAGCAGACAGAAGACCTCCAGCTATTGCACCTTCAGATCTGTGTCAGTGTTCAAGCCAAGGCTACGCTCTTCCTGGGCTGCTGCTCTCAGCCAGTGACTAGGCATAGCAGGGGTAGTAGACCAGGTCCATTCCTCTCTACCACTCTACCACTGAGACCTCTGGTTGACAATCTGCTCTGTGGCTTCCCATCACCCTATCCAAGACTTTCTTGGAACTGCACTGCAACCTGCAGCACTTCTTGCACAATTCTCCTTTCTTGCCTTTCTCTCCTCAAGGATATCAGATCTACATCATGGTTTAAAGGCTTTCTCTGACTACCCCTGTTCTCTTCCGCTTTATCCTTGACAAGCATTTCTGCTGGTAGATCTCTTTCACAACTACTTCTGCTTAGTTGTCTGCATCTAGGGGACTCAGACTGACATAATTGGTACCCAGAATGGTCCAAGAATGTAGGTGGAAAGATAAGGTTAGAGGACAGGCTCACTCACAGCTCAGCTGGCAATCAGGACCCTTCCCAAATGGAATGTGGGTCATGGAGTCCCTGGCACAAGGTAACAGCCTAATTGCTGAAGCTTTCACTGGTGGTGTCCTGAGAAGATATCCTGGTAGAGGGTTCACTCTTGCCAGTATGATGATTGAGGCATTTGAAGGGTTTGGGAAGAACAATGCCTGTAAGGACAGTGGAGACCGTGGGTTATTACTAGTTGTATTAATGTCCTACAGATGGGTGATGAGAAACTGAGGGTAGTTAACAAGCACAGGTTAACTTGATAGCCAGGGGCCTTTTTAGTAGCTTACAAAGAGGGAGTTATATGTTACAGTGGAAGAGGAGACACAGCTGAGAAGCTGCTGACCCACAGGCAAGAAATTCCACACAATATAGCGTCTGATCATAGAGTTTATGGCAATGGAAGTGTAGTAGTGAGCCATTGGTTCTATCACATACCATACCACCCAGAAGCAGCCAGCCTGTTAGAGCATTGGAACCGATTACTGAAGCATGACTAAAGCACCAACTCAGTGGCAACATCTGTAAGGACTGGACGCCATCTTTTAGAACATAGTATATGCACTAAATTAGAAACCTCTATATGGTTTCTGGAAGCTAAGAGGTGGAAGTAAGAGTACGCCCCTCTACCATCACCCCCAAAAGCCAACAGGGTGACTTTGTGCTTCCCATTCCTGCAATCTTGGGTGCCACAGGATTAGAGGACTTTAATGTATAATCCCATGTAATAACTTTGTGTTTGTGTGTATATGTATGTGTGTAAAATAAGGCCTAGAAGAATGAAAGGATACATACCAAACTATTATAAGTGGTTATCTTGGTCATCTAGTGCTGCTATAACAGAAATATCACAAGTGGCTGGCTTTAACAAACAGAAATTTATTCTCTCACAGTCTACTATGCTATAAGTCTGAATTCAGGGCACTGGCTCCAGGAGAAGGCTTTCTGTCTCTCTTGGCTCTGGTGGAAGGTCCTTGTCATCAATCTTTCCCTGGTCTAGGAGCTTCTCGGTACAGGGACCCTGGGTCCAAAGGACGTGCTCCGCTCCTGGTTCTTCATTCTTGGTGGTATGAGGTCCCCCAGTCTCTCTGTTTGCGTTTCTCTTTTATATCTCAAAAGAGATTGACTGAAGATACAACCTAATCTTGTAGATTGAGTCCTGGCTCATTAACATAAGTGTCTCTAATCCTGCCACATTAACATCATAGAGATAGGATTTACAACACAAAGGAAAATCACATTAGATGTCAAGATGGTGGATAATCACACAATACTGGGAATCATGGCCTAACTAAGTTGACACACATTTTTTGGGGGACACAATTCAATCCATAATAGTGGTTATCCTTGAAGAATAAGAATATAGTTTGGAAAGACACTAGAAGCGGGACTATCACTTCTTACATTATATACTATTCTATTTTTCATGGCTCTTTTACAATGAACTTGTATTATTTTTTATCATTAAAATATACAAAATGCATTAAACTATACAGTAAAAAAATAATGAGCATAAAAACACATAAAATCTGTGGTTAGAAGACAGAGCTACATTCAGAACCAAGTTTATAGCCTTAAAAAGTTTCATTATTAAACAACAAAAAAAGTTAAATTATTTAAGCATAACCTCAATCTGCAACCCGTTTTCACATAGCCTTCTTCTCTCTATGCCTGTGTCTGTGCCTCTTCTTAAAAGGACAGCAGTCATATTGGATTAGGGCCCACCCTCATCCAGTATGACCTCATTTTAACTCGATTACATCTGCAGAGACCATATTACCCAGTAAGGTTACATTTATAGGTATGGGGGTTAGGACTTCAATATGTCTTTTCAGGGGACACAATTCGACTCCTAACAGGCAGGAAATAGCATAACCTCCTATCTTGAAGAGTCTACTCAACACCTCCTACAAGCTCCGTATTCTTCCTTGCTACTGTTTTCTCTGCCATGAGTCACTGCTCACTTTGCCATAGATCATGGATTGGGAATTCATGGATTAGAGCCTCCCCGCTACTCCCTCGAAAGTATATTGCTGTTTTTCCAAAGACCTCTTTGTGTAGGGCAGGAGTTGAACATGGAACATTATTACATCAACTTGTAATGGTGTTTTATATTTGTCTGAAGAGCAAGGTAAACTAAAGCCACTAGAAGTGGAGGAATTTTCCTGAATCCTCCAGCACCTGCTAGAATATAGGA
>NW_004444092.1:5773612-5845143 GCF_000243295.1 Trichechus manatus latirostris
GGGGGTGGGGGTGGGTGGGTGGGGGTGGGTGGAGCTGAGACTACATTCCAATGGGGAGAGAGCATCTGATTCATGCTCTAAAATGATGCTCTCAGGGAGCTAGCATGATGATGTAACAGTAAGAAGCAAGTATCCACAGAAGTGGTCACTGCCTTGTCTTGAAGGCAAGTGTGTAACCAACTCCAGTCTTGAGGCTGGAGCCTGGCATCTGGTCCTCAAAGAAAGTAATCGTCAAAAGGGAAACAGTACTGGCAGTTAGGGAAGAAAATGTCACAGATAACGCAAGAATATTTGACAAAAAAAAAAAAAGAAGAGTCAAGTGGGACATTGACTCTCATTAACTGAGAGGGAGGTAGCCTTGTGGAGGAATCAGGAGCAAAGACGGAGATCTAACTTTCAGCCTTGATTTTGTAAAGAGAGTTGTGGAGAACTGAACATTTGCTATGGGAACATTTTATGAACTACTCAGGGGCTCTGACGGAGACAGAAAGGACTTGGCAGACTGGGATTTCTAAGCATGGGCACAAAGGTTTGTTTATTATTGTCTGTGTACTATAACCCAATTGCTCATCCTGGCTGCTGTGGTCTGATGAAACCAGACCACAAATATATAAAAAATTATGACAACCTCACTGCCTTGTTTTAAAAAGGATGTAAGGCAGCTTACAGGCTAGGCTAAGTATAGCAAGATAATATCTACTGAAGTAGATGAGAATGACAATGGAGCCAAGAATAAGGCTAATACAATGCATATGAAAATGCCCTGTTCTCTGGAATAGAGAACAAATTTACCACTAGCTTTTTATCAGCAAACGTGACAAGTCAACTCACAGTGTCCATAAGATTAGTAGCAAATTTACTGTTGAGGAGAAGCACAAATATTCCTCTACTAAGGCCAAAATGAAATAACTCCTCTAAGAATCTACATAAAGAAGCCATTGTGTAATGTAATCAACAACATTCTTACAGTTGACACAATGATAATTTCATAGAACTGTTTTGTAGAGTGTCCTGCAATGCTGACCAATGCCAACAAACCAAAGAGAAATTCTAGAGGTGAATCAGGAAGTTATTGTCCAGGTGGTCTTTGCTAGGTACTGACCTGACTTAATTCTGGAGGTACATTTTAAAGGGCTTGAGGAATTGTTAAGAATCAAATTCTTAAAGTTCCTTTTTAAGTACTATTTGACATAGGATCCCTGCTGGTGCAGTGGTTAAGACCTGTGGCTGCTAACCAGCTGCTCCTTGGAAACCCTATGAGGCAGTTCTACACCATCCTATAGGGTTGCTATATGAGTGGGAATTGACTCGACGGCCATGGGTTTGGTTTGGTTTTGGTGGTTTGACATAGCCAAATTCATGTTATTGTTAGTTTCCATCGAGTCACAGCGACCTCATGTACAACAGAACAAAACGTTGCCTGGTCCTGTGCCATCTTCATGATCGTTACTATGTTTGAGTCCATTGTTTCAGCCACTGTGTCAGTGCATCTCGCTGAGGGCCTCCCTCACCTTTGCTGACCCTCCACTTTACCAGCGATAATGTCCTTTTCCAATGATTGGTCTTTCCTGACATGTGCAAAGTAAGTGAGATGAAGTCTTGCCATCCTTGCTTCTGGCATTCTGGTAGTATTTCCTCTAAGACTGATTTGTTTGTTCTTCTGGCAGTCCATGGTATATTCAATATTCTTTGCCAACACCACAGTTCAAATGCATCAATTCTTGGGTCTTCCCTTCTCATCGTCCAGCTTTCATGTGTATCTGAGGTGATTGAAAAGACCATGGCTTGGGTCAGGCACACCTTAGTCCTCAAGGTGACATCTCTGCTGTTCAATGCTTTAAAGAGGTCTTTTGCAGCAGATTTGCCCAATGCAATACATCGTTTAATTTCTTGACTGCCATATCCATAGCTGATAGATATTAGCTGGTCGTAAATTCAGTATTGGGCATTTTATACCTGAAGTTTAACTATTCCAGAGTTCTAGGAAAAAAGTGAGAACTTTGTTCTTAATAGTCCCCTGAGCTGGTGTAGGAGCAACATCTTTTGGGGAAAACTGAAGAACCTAACAATCAGTAGTTTCTGAGGAAATATTTTAGAGCTTGACCAAGATTCTCTTTAGGAAAAAAAAAATTGCATCTGTGTTCTCACTCAGGTGGACCATTTAGATTCCAAATTTCTACCTAACACAACTTAGTCTTAATTAAATTTAGACTGGAAAATGTTTAAGGCAAGCATAACTAAACACTCACAGTAGCCATTAAAAAATTCACCCTCCTCTGCCCCCTCAAAACATCCATAGACAGCCTAGCTTTGAGAACCATGGTCTTCCTGACTTTTTTCCAAGTCAAATTATTTGTATAATGCACATCAAGATATCTGAATGAAGTGACCGAATGTATAGAATTAATCAGGAACCAGTTGAAATTTGGAAAACATTTTGATTTTTCTAAACTATAAGACCACAGGATATCAGATCTTTGTCAAATATTAACATTTTTAAAATTTCCAGCTTTTAGTTTTCCCATTTATGTCTTTTGACATACTGAAGTTTTAAATTTTTATGTAGTAGAATGTAGCAATTTTACATTCTGATTTCAACTGTTTGCTTTTATGTTTAAAGGGTCTTTTCTCATCTAGAAATGAGATATTTGCTTACATTTTCTACTTATTTTATGTGTCTTTAAGCCCTTTAATCATCTTGAATTTCTTTTGGTATATGGTGTGAGAAAGGGAATTTACTGCCTCCACGCACACAATTAAGCCATTGTCCTAGGCTATTTAAAGAATATTTCTACCTTTCCTCAGTAATGTGAAATCAAACCATTACATTATTTTAATATGTTATATACTAAAATTTGTTTCTGTGGTTCTTAATCTTTCCATTTATGTATTGTTGCATTTGTTCCACACTGATATAATTCCAATCTAATAATGTGTCTAAATATCCAATTTACATGTCCTTCTCCCCTATTTAGTAAAAAATTTTCTTGGATATTCTTATTCACCTATTACCTCTTTATAGTTTTCATTTTTAATTTTGTAACCTCTGTGAAAGGTCTTGCTTAGTCATCTGGTGCTGCTATAACACAATACCACAAGTGGATGGCTTTAACAAAGAGTTTATTCTTTCACAGTCTAGTAGGCTACAAGTCCGAATTTAGGGTGTGAGCTCCAGGGGAACGCTTTTTCTGTCAACTCTGGAGGAAGGTCCGTGTCATCAATCTTCCCTCAGTCTGGGAGCTTCTCTGCACAGGAACCTCAGGTCCAAAGGACACGTTCTGCTCCTGGCACTGCTTTCTTGGTGGTACGAAATTCCCGACTCTGCTTCCTTCCCTTTCATCTCTTGAGAGATAAAAGGTGATGCAGGCCACACCCCAGGGAAACTCTTTTTACATTGGATCAGGGATATGACCTGGGTAAGGGTGCTGTTACAAGCCCACTGTAATCCTCTTTAAAGTAAAAATTACAATCACGAAATGGACGGCAACCACAGAATACTGGGAATCATGGCCTAGCCAAATTGATACACACATTTTTTGGGGGGACATAATTCAATCCATGACAGGGCTCCAGCATCATGTCTGTGTGTGTGTGTGTGTGTGTGTGTGTGTGTGTGTGTGTGTGTGTGTTTTAAAAGTGCTGATCCCCTTGGGCTTCAACCAAATGTTTAGTCACAACTTTTCTCTCCTAGCAACAGAGTCCTGAGGTGAGGATGGTATGGAAGGAGACAAGGAAAGTAAATGGTAGGTTATTGGTTCCAGTCTGCTCTCTCTGTGGCGATTTTCTCCTGAATTACCTTGCCACTCTAAACATTTTTTGTCTTCCAAGCCTACCTAGGATTATGAGGGATAGTGACAGACTTGTAAGATCAGCTGATTGTAGGCTGAGGTGGGGTTAAATAATGATGGAGTTGGAATATGTGCTGGGTTGAATAGTGTCCCCTCAAAATTCATGTCTACCTGGAACAGGTGGATGTGGCCTTATCTGGAAATTGGCCTTTGCAGATGTAATCAAGTTAAGATGAAGTCATACTGGACAAGTATGGGCCCTAATCAATGACTAGTGGCTTACAAGAAGAGGGAAATTTGGCCACAGACACATGTGAAGATAGAGTTAGAGATTGAAGTGATGTGTCTACAAACCAAGGAACTCCAAGGATTGCTGGCA
Source organism: Trichechus manatus latirostris (assembly GCF_000243295.1). Lineage (NCBI taxonomy): Eukaryota > Metazoa > Chordata > Mammalia > Sirenia > Trichechidae > Trichechus > Trichechus manatus. The sequence continues at coordinate 5,777,780 of NW_004444092.1, forward strand.
ACCACTAGAAATTAAGAGAGAAGCATGAAAGAGATTTTCTCTCAGAGCCTTCAGATACCTTGATTTTAGACTTCTAGACTTCAGAACTGTGAAAGAATAAATTTCTGCTGTGTTAAGCCACCCAGTTTGTGGTAATTTGTTTGGCAGCCCTAGGAAACTAATACAGAGTACTAGAGGAAGTGATCTAGAAAGATGGGTGATTGTAGTTGAAAAGTGAATGACTGTAACTGGGAGTGCAATTATTGGTAATGACAATCTCTAGGGCAATGATTCTCAACCCTGGCTACATGAAATCTCTCAGAGAGCTTTTAAAAAATACTATTGGTTAGGCACTGTCCCAGAACAATTAGATTAATTTCTGAGGGTGCAGTCTGGGCACTGGCATGTAAAGGCTTCTCAGGTGATTTTAACATACAGCTAAAGTCTAGAATGTAACCATGGGAATGAGTGGTGGAGGTAGGGTGGACAAGATTATTATTAGAAAAGGGGTCAAGGAATTGAGTTTCATTTTCTGTTTGGTAATATGTTATGATTGCCAGATTTGGGATACTGATTCTCTTCATATGTATGGTGATTTTTTTATTACTTATATTAATAAATGACAATCTGAATTAATTAGTATCGTAACTGGTGTAAGGCTCCCTCAGCAATTGTGTATTCAAGTTCCTGTACCCCTTTCCCCTATAGACCTTCCTTCAGCTTAATTGAAGGCTCTACAAATACACTAGTAGCCTTCTCTTTGACAGCGGTGAGTGGGCGTAGTAAGAGGAAGGCAGTCTTCCCTTCAGGATAAAGATGCCAAGAGTTTAACAGCAAGTAGGAGTTCCCGCTATGTTAGGTAGGGGACTGCAGCTGTTCCCAGATAGGAGAGCTTGTCAGCTTGTCTATTTGAGACCCTGTCTGTACCAACTTTCCAACTTGTCCACTGCTTCCGCCTTTGTTGACTGTATGTAAGAAGTGTCTGACCCATCAGATCAATAGATATTAAAGAAATACTGAGGAAACCAGAGGAAAGTGAGTAGTCTATTCTTCCATTATACCTCTTTCCTAGTGAAATGTGAACTCTATCGTGTTGTTCCTATATTCCTTATAACTGAAAATTGAGCCTACTTTGGGGGGCAAACACCTGATTTAAGAAGTTCCAGGCAACAGTCCATTAATATTCCTTTCTGGGACGTGGATGGGATGCTCACCGTCTCTCTCAGCTACCAAAATACTACAACCAATTCTATATACCTCACATACCTACTGAGTTTCTATCTTTAAAAACCCTACCTCAGCTACCATTTTTTTAAAGTAAGTTTTTGGTGAAAAAAAATTAAGACAGACTTGATAGGGATAGTTCAAATAATAAAAGTTTATTGTGAGGGTGCACATAGTAATAAGACAGATGGAATCCTATGGAAATCTAGAAACAATCATATATGCATACTCCATGAAGACTAGAACTGGAAGGTTGTTTTGTACTAGAGAGTTCTAGGAGTCTCAGCAATTGGAGTTCATGTATCTTGAAACCTGTACTCCCGTTTCATTACTTAGACCCAGCTACTCTCCATACGTCTGTTTCTCTATCACCCGATAAATAGCTAATTATATTGCTCTTTCCCAATATCAGTTCTTGAGAGTGGGAATTTGTTAACCAGCATTGCCTATTTGAGTGCAGCTTGGCAGGTAAGTCTTCCCCTGTCCTTCATTCCTGTTTAAAAAAAAAAAAATTCTCACCCCTGGTTCAAAAAGCTTTGGCCACTAAGTGTATCACGTGGTAACTAACATGGCTGCTTAGCTTCTTCAGCAGGGATGGTGGGAGGGAAAGTTACACTAAGAACCTTTGGAGATGTGGCTGGTACTATGACTGACCTGCTCTACTATGCACTTTGTGCATGGCACTTCACTAGGTCCACAAGACACAATCTTTTCCCTTGAGTTGCAATCTTAGTGGAGGAACGCAAGAGATGATGAAATAACGAAACCAGGTAATTAACACTAGACTAGTTTAAAAGAAGAGAAAGTGGAGTTTAAATTCTACTTTAAAAATAAATTAGGTTTAGGTAGATGAAAAGACTGAGAACAAAGGAGCAAAGGGAAAGAATAGCATAGCATTTAGGGAACAGTAAGATAGGTTTGGCTGCAATACATAGTAAGAAGCCGCGGGTGATAAAGTGGAGCACCTTGACCATCAGCTAAGAAGTTCTGGCTTTATTATTTGAGCAATGGAGGCTCACTGAAAGTTTATGATTAATAGAGTTACATAATCCACCTGTAATAGCTCTATAATTAAAAAAATAAAAGTCTTGTTAGTAGCTTTGTGAAAACAATTTCTTTTTAATAATTTTTGTTATTGGAAAATTCTCTCAAATGTCTTCTATATAAGGAATACTAGGTAGCACTGAAGTAAAAGCTAATAAAAGTAGTTGAATTAAAAAATATAGTATAATCAATATAATAAGTATAAAGATTTTGGCCTACACATGATAGAAACATAAGCACAAATTTCCTTTTAAAATGTGATTTATCTCATTTTATGCTCTGGGATGGTATTTTTAAAAGTTATCAAAAATAAAAGTTGAGCTTTAATTATAAATTGATTGCGTTTTATATAGCTCATAGTTTCAACTATACTTTCATGAGTCTCTTGCTTACGCTACTCCTTTATGGCTCTAACTTTCAGTATTTTTACTAAATAGTTTTAGTATTTAGTATTTTCTAATTCATATCATACACGGCACTAGATGGGATTTCATTAAAAGAAAAATATGAATATAAAAGTGCCTTCCAATATGGGTATCTTAAGGAGTTTTCACCAATCTTTAAATTACACGAAATATAATGAAACTTAATATTTAGAATTTTTAAAATAGTCATCAAGACCAATTCTTCAGGTACCACCCTTGTTACTTTTTCTTTCAACAACGGACACTGTTAGGTTGAACCCTATAAAACCGCCATTTCTGTCGGTCAAAAATGACAGCATATTTGAGATTTAATACTGTTCAACATGAAAATCCCAACTTGGTTCTCCCAAGATTTGCTAGATTGACTACAAGTTCAAATTCAAAAGAGGGGGATATTTTCCTAGAAATTGCAGATATTGGTATGTTGACTTTTATTGAGTTATTATATGAAAGCACTGTCCTAGGTAGGTCCTACGGTTTATGTATTTATGTATTTATTTATTTAGCCTTCAAATGGTTTAAAATCTAGTAAAAAATATCAACCAACCAGAATCCCTGGGTAGTGCAAATGGCTAACATACTCAGCTGCTAACTGAAAAGGTTAGCAACTTTTTTTTTTAAAATATTGACTATATACAAACATAATTATCATTAAAGTTCATTTTACCATACTTAAGAGCCTCCTATGTTAACATCTGAAATAATGAAGCATTTTTGGAAAAAAAAAAAGTTATCCATCTTTTAAATTTTAACTAGTCAACTTATCTTACAGTGGAATGACAGGGTGTAAATGTTACTGTAATACCAGCAACTAAAGCAAATAACAGGCTGTACCCGTAGATAAAATGAATCATTTTATGCGAAAGCTCTGAATTTTTAATGCTTCTGTTGGCTATCCACAAAAATGGGAAGGTTTGGGCAAAGAAACAGGGAAAGACTGGGGTAGAATTAATTGAATCAAGCACATACTATTTGGGGCCAGACAGCAGATTTCTGAATGTGATTTACATTACAAAATATCGGAGTTTAGAGACTCTCTGTGGGTTTTTCTCAATTTTAGCCTACCAAAACATTCTGCTAAACATTTTATTTAGAAGATATTTAGATGGTATGATTGAATAATGCAACTCATCAGTATCTGAGTCAATGCAGAAAAAAAAAAATTGTTATTTATCATATACAGATGCTATCATGTAGCAGCTTCCAGCATAATAACCTCTATCCAGACTCATTAAGAAAATCAAATACAAAGTAGAATATATTTTAATTACAAATACATTAAAATGTATTTTATTATATTGTTATTATATGTAATTATCTATTAAATAAAAAGTGCTGCATATTAAATGAGAATGTGGTGAAGAAACAGGGTTTAGCAGTTAAGTTTTAGACTTGAGTTCAAATACAAAAAACCTTATATTCACTTTAGGCATCACTACTGGAAAACATAAATGCTTCAGAAAAAAAGAAAAAGATACTGGTCATCTTTCTTTTTCAATCGTTTCATCTGGAAGAATCTTTTTCAGGTGATAAAACTTACAAGCTAAATTAAAATGCACTCTACTCATTGGCAAACCACATCAGCAAGAATAATGTGATCACAGACTTGAAAGTTTTTGATTTATAACTATACCAATCTCTGCTTACAAGGCTGCAGTCTAGGAGGCAGAGCAATGAATCATTACAATTGTCTATCTGGGAAATGTCAAAAGATTAAGTAAGGGCAGAAGAAGAGAGAAAAGAACACACATTTCTGTCAGAGAAATATTCTTCATGAAATAAAGAATATTAAATCCAGAGCTACAGAAATAATTAATTTTTTTTTAAATCTTCAAGTAAAATTACTAAGAAACCATAATGCTTAAACTCCCTAGATGAAAGGCCGATTATCTACAGAACCTTTGAGAACTAGAGTATTCCTTATCCAACTATCACTTAGAGATTTACCCCTATATACTAAGAGTTAAAAAAAAAAAACTATTTTAAGTTGAAATAAATTAGAAATTTGAACCAATCATTAATGGATCCAGCTTTTAAAAAAAGAACACGTGGTTTAATTGATAGTTTTATTACAAAAATAAGCATCCACAGAACATTTATTTACTATTTAAATTAATCCATATTTTCATATAATGTGAACAGAAAATATATTTTACCCCACATATAGTAAAAGCAAACAAGTGCAATCTTTCAAAAATTAAAAATGATAAATCTGTACAACAGATAAATAAATTTATACCTCTAACAGCTTGTAAAAAAACAAAACAAAAACAAACACAAACATATTGTCCAAAGTCACCAGTTTACTTACAATTCTACTATGGTCATACATCTCAATCATAACAACTTGAATCTTTACTACACTGCACATGTTTAGATTGACAGACAGATATTAAAGAAAAAAAAAATGGGAGGGGGTAATAGGAAATACCAAAATGGCTATAAAGAGCCTTCCAAACACTAGAAATACTACAAAAAATTATTTAGTGGGGGAAAACATATTAAATGGATCCACAGGGCAATTGTATTATGCTGATACAGCTGAAGGAAAGAAATGGATGAATGTTTGGGTTGGGAAAAAAATTTTTTTTTTTTTTTAATTTTATAAAAAGAAGCAACGACATCAACAATGACAAAAACCCTGTCATGGAGCCTAGAACAACTCTATGAGACAAAGTGTACAAAGACTTGGGCTTTTACACCTGCAAATCACAGTTAAAAGGAGAGATCATGTCAGGTAACATAACATCAGAACATGAATACATATAAATTAAAAGCATAATCTTTATCATTGCACATTAAGAAAGCAATACTGCAGTCATTCTTGAGTAAGAAAGTTTTCAATGAAGTGGGAAGTTCCATGATGAATGTAGGTGCAGTCTTATTACCATAAATTTAGTAAATATCAAAACACTCAGTGATACCACTAAGCTATTTAAATCGTCTACATTTTTTTTACTGGAAAGGTAATCATTTTCCTGCCTTCACATGTTAACTTAAAATCACTTATAAATGGAAACCCAGATCCAGTAGAAAAGACTTTTTACATGCAATCCTATACAATGCATTCTGGTTTATCAATTTTTTTTTTAGTATGTCATATGGAATATGTACATTTCCAATATATACAAGCACAGGTGGTCAACAGATGCCACTGAGTTGTTCTCTGTCACACAAGTTTATTATTTATACATACATTTATATCTCCAGATAGATACTTTTCTCTTCCAGGCAGAGAGAAAGTAAGCCTGAGAAGTTTAAGTTTTTAGGATTTTAAGAAGCTAATGTCTTGATTTATCTTGAACGGATGATAAGATGAGGAGTCCACAAAAAAATGCAGCTATACATGCCAACCTTTTCAACAGAGACAAGTTATCTTTAGGAATAATAATCTGTGCAAGATTATTAGTGATCTGAGAAATTTCATGTGCCACACAAACAAATATAAAAGTGCTGACAATGATGTTGAGCATAGGGTTTCCAGGTATGAGCACCAAGATGCCCCTTGTGTCTGCGGCCAGCCATATGTGATACTGGCAAATAAATAGCTAGAGGGAGAAATAGTTGAAGTTAGATGTGTACAGAGAGTCCACGAATAAATTTGCTTCTCCTAATTTAAACATTTTATAGCATACTGCTGTTAGAAGGCTTTTCCAAAACCATTTGTTTTTATTTCACTACTGGCCTTGAAAAATCCACCGCAGAACTGCTACCTGCTGAAGCACTGCCTCCAAGTCCCCAATAAATGAACCACAAGAGCATTCTAACATTGAAAACATGTCTTTCATTTCTTTGCATGTCATCGAAGATAGCTGACAAATTGATATTCTGGTCTCTGGTATTCAAATGTCAATTAAAGAATTATTATATACACGTGCATTTATGCATCTTATATACATGTGACTACTGCATTTGTATGTTTTTGTATATACACTTACGTACATGTATATATGTATGTACTATATGCATAATGTTGTCAGATAGTGTAATATAAGGTATTACATCATGTCATATTATATTGTTATACACACACATGCACATATTTATACACCCACCCACAAACAGTTTGACCCTTCTGTTAGGTGATTCTATTTGACTACTCCTCTGCTTAGTCTTTTTGAACAGATGGAGTGGAAGAGACTATCTGAGCCTGATTATTCTCATATTTTACCTTCTCTCTTCCAAAATCTTCTCACCAGAAGAAAGGGGGAGAGAAGTCTGTGTATCATGTCCACCAGGAGTCTAATTTAGCATGACTGTATCAGCCTTTTGTTGCTTTTTTCCCTATATACTATTAGAGGGGGAAATGGTATGGTTTTTAAGATGTACTCAAAAATGTGTGCTAGTCCTCATGTTTGCTCTGCAGGGCCCAGCAAATGATGTCTTGAACTGCATTAGCATGTTCCCAAAGTGTATTTCAACTTCTATGTGAGTGGACCATATTAGACCACACTACCACTTATTGTGATTATAAATGTGGCTCTATCATCACAATGCTTCAAGAAAATGCATAATAAGCTACTTTAACAAATACGAGGACTACGAAATTTCTATTTTTTTGAGAAACACTGAATAGCAAATTTATGTAATTAAAATCGATAGTTTCTCGTGCTCCAAATGTAAAGGGCCTAGCATAACATTCTTTTCTGATTCATGTCTGAATAAATCATTTGTGATCAAGAATTTTAAATTCTATACAATCTCTCTTATAAAGGAGACAAAAGAAAATATCAAAACATTTACTCAAGAACTCAGAGATGTTTATTTTCTATTTTAAAAGACAATTTAATAAAACAAACTATAAAATGTATCTGTTATGATTACAATACGAATTCTACTGCTTTAAAACATTCTAATTCAAATAATAAAGCTCAGACTTCTCTGAATGTATTTCAAAATCTGTTTAAACTGATTTTGTAGATAACTTCTTCTTATGCCTCTCACACCAAAATGTTAATGAATTTAAAAATTTTCCCACAATTTTCGATCACAGTGAGTGAATTTTATAATAAGCATGAATAAACTGAATTCCAATAATATCTAATTATGAAGATGAACAACAAATCAAAATCCCCTTAGCTTGATTTCATTTATATCTAGTTTAATTTTTCTCTCTCCTGATCTCAGCAGCTTGGTTGTGCTTGAAAGCTAAAGACAATATACAGACTATTTTGAAAATTGTGTATGTCTAGCTATTTAGATAAAGCTTTAAAAATATTCTATAATACTGCTGTTAAAAGTTTTGAGTTTTTTCCCATAATTCCATAAATAAAATAGCTTTGGTTTAAGAGTATTTTTGCATATGCCAGATTTACACACACACACACACACACATATATATGTATATACACACACATATGCATGTACATACATACATACAACTCTGGCTGTGTGAGAGAGAAAAATTATTAACATACCAACCTCTAATGAAATTTTTCCAAACCAAGCAAAAAATGAACTGTAAACTGAACGAGCATATCCAGGGATGTTCCTTATTAGGATGAAGGCTAAAATCTAACAAACAAACAAACAAAAAAAAGGGCAAATATTAATCATCTCTGTAGTGAAAACTATTTTGCATAAGGGTTTCCTTCAAATAATAATCTTATTGTGTCCCTGAAATAGAAATATACACCATGATTTTTCAAACAGATGAAGTATTAGCAAGTTTTCTGTTGCTGTTGTTCCAGAGTCTACTCTAAACTGGATTTTTCAATGTGTGGCCCATATACTGCATACTAATACAGACTGTAGTCTGCACATGGCTGAACATTTTTATTTTATATATACTGGAATAAATATAATACAGGAAATGCACTATGAGATTCTTTGTGTGGAAAGAGTTAATATCGCATATTAACTTCACCTCCTGATATAGCTTTGCTCCTTCCATAAAGTATTCTACCTAGTTGGCTGCCACCCTCTCTCTTCAGTCTCTTCAAAACTTTCTTCCACTGACAGCCACCGTATCTTCCCTTCTCTGGATCTCTTCTCCCCTAAAACAACCTTTAGCCTCTGGGATCCTAGCTTTCACTCCTCTCCCCCATCCTTTTTCACCAGGATAGGATAATCTTGTGTTTTTTCTAATCCTCCAATTCACAGATTCATATCCAGTAACTAGATTGTCAAGCCAAGGTCTTTCCTTAAAGTCTACTCTCTTTATAAAGAAGCAAGAAATTATAAAGTTAAAAAAATATATCACTTCCACAAATACCTTTTAAAAAGTTTCTCTCATAAAAGGATTTAAAATCTACCTACACCTCAGACAAAAACTCCACATTCAGTGTTGATCACCTTGGGCTTTTGTCAAGGGATCTGGAAAGAGCTTTCTTTTTACATCTCATACTTATGAGATGTATGAAAGATGAGGAAATGGGAGAAGATATATGGATAATTCTATCATTGGGAAAGAGAAAGGGAACCAAAGTAAACTACTCAGATAATTAAGTTGAGGACAACTACACAGTGATCTTAGTGGGCAATGGTATCAAAGAGACTCAAGTGTGAATCTGGCCTTTGCCTTATATTAGTTCTGAGACTTGAAGTAAACTACTTAACTCCTTTGGGTCTGTTTCCTCATCCAAAAAAGCCTTTACTTTGAAAAACTGATGTGACCATTAAATGAGAAAATATATATGAAGTGCTTATTGTAGCATATATTGTGAGTCAATTAAAAAACCTATTAGGTAATTAATAGTATAGGTGGTATACATGTATGTATGGTAAAAATCATGAAGGTGATACCTAAATGAAGTTCTTAAATATAAAAAACACTTAATGAATTATTTTATTTAAAGTATTGCATAAACTGTAAAATGCCAGAAAGAATGACCATATAAATTACACATACAAATCACTAGCCTGAGCATCAGAAAATCTAGGAATATTCCTAAACAAATAACTTTCCTTCTTTCTGCCTTTAATCGACCATGTCCCAAAGTGTATGTAATTTCTTTAGCACATATGATTTTTGTGTTTTGTCATACACTTAGTAAACAATGTGATTAGAGGAGTATAAAGTAGAAGAAACAATAACCATGGAAAGACTACTCGGGTCTGGGGAGTCATTCTTACTAGCTTGATGAAGAAATAATAATGTTTAAAATTTGTTCAGCATTTATAACTTGCTAGGTACTGTGCTAAAGAACTTTACATACATTATTTATAGTTAATCACCTCAACACTGTTATACTGCCAAGCCCTTTTGAAAATTTCTATCCAGAATTACGAGCAAAACGACAATGTCAGGATTTAGGCATAGATGCACAAGCGTCGGGGTCAGGCTGGGAAAACACCTTCCAACAGGACACTAGGAATCTTGTACATGCTTAAAATCTTAAAGGAGCCCCCTCAGACAGATAGTCAAAGTATACGTATATATACCTGTTGGCATTTGAGAATAAGAGAGAAGCATGATAACGACGTAACCTGTAACCTTTGGGGCTACTGGATGCTCTCTGACTTTTACAATGGGGATAAGTGCCATTGAAAATAAGTAGCAGCCAATAAAATTAGTCCTTGCTTCAATTTGTGCTCCCTAGTCCATTCTTTTTAGGGGGGCCCTGGTGGCACAGTAGTTAAGAGCCCGGCTGCTAACAATAGGTCGGCAGTTTGAATCTACCAGCTGCTCCTTGGAAATCCTATGGGGCAGTTCTACTCTGCCCTATTGGGTCCCTGTGAGTTGGAACTGACTCGATGGCAACGGGTTTGGTTTGGTAGTCCATTCTTTTACTCTGCAATGGAGAAGCTGAGGCCCTTCCCAAAAACATAACGTAGGAAATACAAGTATGTGGAAAGTGGCAAGTGGAAGGGAGGGTCATACGCCTCAGGAGCACAAACGTTAGTGTTACTCTCTGTGCAGCCAAACTCTCCTTTAACTCCTCTTTTATCATTCTGTATCGGTGCACTACAAATGGTAACATCTCCTTGCCATCCTGTGAATCACAGAAAGTTCAGATACGATATACAAAGAGTTATTGGTAAGCACTACTGTTGTCTGTAGAAGTCATCAATATGCTATATGAATACATTATAATTTTAAAATTCCATTATCAATTGTGTTTGGAGAGTCTAGCACATGCGTGGTACTCCTGACTATATGGCGATTTAAGAGGAAAAAAATAGTCCCTGCATCAAAGAGAACTTAAGATAAGGGGAATCCTTCAGAAATTCTTTCCCTGCTCCTTCTTGTTGGACTACTCATCTTTCAGGCTTTAGTACAGACACTACTTCTTCCAAGAAGCCTGCTCTTATATCAAGATGGGTTAGGAAGAACTCCTGTGTTTCTAAAGTGCCCTCTACTTAACCATCACCACACTAATCACAATGTCCTATGACTGCTTGCAACCGGAGGTATCCTGGCAAAATGTAAATCTGATTTTAGTTGCCCGCCAGCCCCTGCTCACCTCCCAGTCACTACCACATGCAAGTCTCCAGACCCTGGCTCTCAGATTCAGTTCCACTGGCCTTCTTTAAGTTCCCTGAATACACCATGCTTCCTTCCACCATAGGGCCTAAGTTCTTGCTGCCCGTCATGTCTGAAATGCTATCTTCACTTTTAAATTTCTATCTATGCCCCTATTATCAGCTTAATCTCCTCAAGGAAATTGTCCCTAACTGCTGACATCCCCCCTCCAATTTCAACTAGGTCATATCCTCTTATTATTATAGTACCATTTACTTCTACTTGTAATTAGTGATTATATGGTTACTCTCTAAAATAGAAGAATGCAGACTTTTTGAGGTAGGAACTAAGTCTGATTTGCTCACCACTGCATCTCCCAGACTAAAATCTAGCACATAAATAATAATAATAAAAAAAACCAAACCAGTTGCCACTGAGTCGATTCTGACTCATAGCGACCCTATAGGACAGAGTAGAACTGCCCCATGGAGTTTCCAAGGAGCGCCAGGTGGATTTGAACTGCCGACGTTTCTGGTTAGCAGACGTAGCTCTTAACCACTATGCCACCAGGGTATCCACATACATAATAGGTATCAAATATTTGTTAAATGAACAAAAAATCTGTGAAATGAGTAAATGAATATTTATCTACTTCTCTAGACTATAAGTTCCTTGAGGGCAGGAGCTGTATCTTGTTTAACATTGAATCTCTTACACCTAGCATGACACATAACACATGGTAATTAGTAACTAGGACTAAATAAATAAATGAAAAATTTGAATAAATAGATGAAGAAAAGCAAACAGAATAAGGTGAATTAACATTTTCTGAGGATCAATTAAGTGATAAATACTAATAAGCTAGAGTGTTTCCATTCAATTAACGAAACAACCCTTTGAAAAAGATTTTAATATCCCTACTACAATAAAGGAAACAGAGGAAGGTAGGGCTTAGAAAGATTAAGTAACTTACCTACATTTTCTTCAGTTTGATCTCCAATCTTTCTGTCTCTGAAGACTGTGTTCTTAAGAAGAATTAACAAATAAAAATTTCTTTAAATCAAGATAATTACCTGTACCACAGAAACAGATGGATGGAGTTCATTGCACTCTGCTTTGTTTTTACAACTGCTAGCCCAGATGGAGTAGGTCTAAAACAAACAAACAAACAAAAATGTATGTATTAGTTTAAAAAACAAACCAAAAAAACAGGCCTTAAAGAGGCATAATTCTCAAAATTTTTTACAGCTTTCTTTATTTACAAAATTATATTTCATTATGCTATTTAATAAGCTTTAGTAAAAACTGCCCTCAGGTTCTCTTGTCACTTGTTTTGGTGTGCTCAACTGTCCAAACTAAGAGGGAGGAGAGAAACAAGCACAAATCTGTGCTTATCTGGAAACAGTGATCATGAGGCTGGGATGGCTCTCCACACCGAACAGCTCTCATTATATTTTTTCCCAAATTTATCACAACTTTTTAAATCTCTATTTTACTGGACTCTCAGTTATTCTTCATACTTAATACACATGCACACAAACACACATATATATTCTCTTTAGAATTTATATCCAATTAGAAAAATAAAGAGAAAAAAGAATTAAAAATTTTACTTATTAAAAATAATTAATTTATTAAATTCCTATTTCTTAACATAAATTTGCTATATGATTTAAAATTTTTGAAAATCAGATTACATTTTGAAACTTACCAAGAAAGAAACTACTGAAATAAATAACAGAAAATTTGAAACTTTGTTTGAAAAAAGAGGTTCACCCTTTCCTTCAGAAAGCACTTGGCGCCTCTGTAAAGTCAGATAAATGAAAGCAAACAACATTCCATGAAAGACTACCTGAAAAGGAAGGAGAGAAAATTTGCCTTAAATAGCTATTTTTCAATAAATAGCAATAATATTTGATTAATGAGGAATGTAAGTGTAAAAGTAAGGGTGTTACAAGCTTAAAGGTTTGGAGTTTCTATGAAGAATTTAAATTTCAAGCCTAAAACTCCAAGAATAAAATATAGCTAATGACTGTTAGAGACCATCATCAGTAGACAAGCAAACGTCTCATACAAAAATATGAGACAGGCTGGTTAGTTTTAAGCAGTCTTAGTAGCAAGTGAAGAAATAAAGACAATTTAAGATCAATGATCAGATACTATCTTTGAAATATAGAACACAATTTAAATGTACTCAACAAAGATAAAACCTATTTCACATTGGTCCTTTCAGTCAAATAAAACAGTAACACCATCAAGACCGTATTTTAAGAGTTAAAAAAGAAAAAAAAAGTTGAACCAGAAAGCATGTAAGTTGTCCTTTTTAAACAAAGACTTAACATGAATTTTAAAGGTCTATCATGTCATAATATATTGATTTAATAGAAAGTTGAGAATTTAAAATTATTTGATGTCAAGACTTTAGCTTTCTTTTTTCATTTATGGTTTTGAAATGCAATGCAGTACATTGGAAAGGACATAGGTAATGGAAACCAGGAATGGCACAGAGAAGAGCCCTCAGAAAACATCTGTTGAACAATAAAAAGGAATGAGTGAAAAATAAAAGGAAGAAGGTAAAGGGTGAGGAAGAGTAATTAACATCTATTCAGTGTCTATTATTTTCCAAATGGTATGCTAGATGTTTTATATATTTTCTGCCAACTGAATATTAAAATCTTAACTGTCTTTCAAGGTTGTGGCTCTGCGCTGTCCAGGCAATTCCAACTCATAGTGACCCTACAGGACAGAGTAGAACTGCCCCATAGGGCATTAACCTTACGGGAGCAGATCGCCAGGTCTTTTCTCCCTCAGAGCAGCTGGTGGGTCTGAACCACTGACCTTTTGGTTAGTAGCCAAGATCTTAACCACTGTGCCACTAGGACTCCTCCCTTCAAGGTTAAGTTCAGGGACTCATCCTTGAAAGTGCTCTCTGTACACTTCCACTCAAAATCCATGCTGCACCCAATTATAAGCAGTAATCTTGGGTTTTAAAGTAGATCATAAAGCTTAGAAGCCTGGTGGTATGACTTCTTTCTCCAACATACTCTTTACGATACCAACACCTAGGGCACATATTGGGGCTCAGTAAATATTGCTTTGAATGGCTGAATTATGTATATTGGGGATCAACTATAAGTCAAAATTATGACTCAAGCAAAATCCATTTTATAGACAGAATTTTTCAGTATTTTCCTGCTGATACAGATATATACTCTTTCCCAGCTGTAAAATAAAGGGGGAGGTTCTCATGCATGATTGCGTTGACTTACCAGATCAACATGTTTTGTTATTTTTAAATTAATTAAAAATAGATTAAAATTTTCCAAATGATTTTTAAAATGCATAATCAGAAATGGCAAAAGATCAGAAGGTAAATACATACGTAACGGTCTAACCTCCATCGGAACCACCATTCGTACACATTTCCTTTCAGTTCAAAACACTTGGACAATGGCCAAAGAGAAAAGATCTTCTCAAATGCACCCTAAGAAAGAAATCCAGAAATAAACTAAGATGGTACAATTCAATACTAATTTTGCAATACTACTATAAATTGTAGTTTCCTAAAGTTAGGTTTATATAAGGATTATTCATAATTTATAAATTCTATTTATTTTGAAATTTGTTTGAAAATATAAACTTAACTTTATCATAACCAATAAAGATGACTTAAAACTGTTCTGTTAACTTACTTTCACTTCAAAAGAAAGACTACTGAGACAATGTGCAAAAACAAAAAATAAACCAAAAACCCAGCAAGTGGAAAATTATTCCATTTAAGGTTTTTAATCCAGTGCCTAAAACAGCTACTATTTACTAACCAAAACACAAAAATACAAAAAGGCTTTAGTGGACACGGTATCAATATTCTAAAGAATGACTGTTAAGGTTAAAATATAGTTTTGCTTTTTAAAAATGTCCTTAACGATCTATATTTGAATAGTTGAGTAAAGAGAATCCTCTGAATTTGTCACCTTACTCAATCAACCATATCTAAATGCCATTACTAGCCTTTGAAACAAAGTTTACAATTTTATTCTAGTCAAGTTTGTGAATGGTACTCTATTATTAATTTGACAGCCTGGAAAACCTGGGAACGAAGGGCCAGTAGTCTTGGTACATTCCTGCACATTAATAGTCTTTCAAAGAAGAGAACAAAAACCTCAATTTCCAGGCTGAAGAATGACGACAAACTCTATTAAGGAAAGCTCCATTATTAGACTTAATGCCACAGCATAAAAAAATGTAACATCACCATTTAAAAAAAAAAAGGCTATCAAAAAAGAAAGCCAAAATATGAAAATAATATTAAATGTTAGGTACTGCTGAACCTTTAGGTCAGAAGAATTTTATTATTTTAATAAAATGCAATATTCTCCATTTAACCACAGAATTCAAAGGCATATAGAATATTAAAAATAGGTTCTATCAAAATCTATGCCCCATAAAATTAAGGATAAATCTTACCAAGCTTGCAATCTCAAGTACTTATAAATCATACACACACACATAAACACACACACACACAAGCTATTTATATAATCTGTTATGTCATACTGATAGATACATATCTATTATATATATATATATATATATATATATGATCTTATCCCAGATTTCTATTTATACATTTGCCTATTGTTTTCTTATTATTTATCTCATATAAAAAACCTTGGTGGTTAGGCAGAAATATAGATGCCTTACGTATTTCTAAATATAAAAATAAGTATAAAAGCCTATTAAAAAAAAGACCCATCAAAAATAACCCAGCTTTATGGGAACACATATACACACTGCCTATAGGGCATTTACACCTGAAGCAGCAGGCATAAAACAGAGAGGGTTGGAGATTGGAATAAACTGCAGAACATGGCACAACTGTAGGTATTCAAATAAATATTTTGTTATAAATAACATAAAACTCATTGCTATTGAGTCAATTTCGACTCCTAGCAACCCTACGGGACAGAGTAGAACTGCCCCATAGGGTTTCCAAGGCTTTAATCTTTACAGAAGCAGACTGCCACATCTTTCTCTCGTGGGGCAGCTGGTGGGTTCAAACCACCGACCTTTTGGTTAGCAGACGAGAGCTTAACCACTGTGCTACCAGGGCTCCTTATAAATAATATACTGCCTAATATATGTCTGCCTGATGGATTTACCCAGCAGGTAGTAGTCTGCCATCCCTGTTAAAAATAACTGAAAAAATTTCAACCGTAAGAGTAGGAGGATAAAAGGTTAGAACTAGGAAAATGACCAAGAATTTTATTAAATTAAGTGTATTACACCTATACAAGCCTCTTTGCTTCTAAGTTCATTTTATTAACTGCCAAAATTTTACTGTATGTAGTTATATAAAAAATCAAGAAATACTTTGATGCAATGAATAATGCACAAACCAAGTTGCAAATTCTGTCAAGACAATTTTGATCTCCACTTAGAGTACTGTCTTACAAGAGGCATTCAATAAACGTTTGATTGATCAAAGTCAAGTAAAATGGATCTTGAACAACTGCCAGAGGAAGAGCTTTAAATTGCTCTTACAACAAAAACAGTGGTAACAAAAGTAGATAGGTCTCAAAAGAATTACACTGAGTAGTCAACTACAGACTGACACTTTTATTACAGTCATTAAAAAATGAAGCTAAAAAAAGCTATGACTCTTCTCACATACTTTAATATATTTGAACTTTAAAACAAAACATAACAAAACGTAAACTGAAAAAAATGTACAAACCTGAGAATATGCCAAAAAACATATACAAAACAGCAAGAAGGCTAGCTTCAACAGTAAGCCAAAATGCCAGAAACAATTTCCTAAGAGAGAAAATATCTGTTACTAAGAAATGTAAATTTATATTAGAAAACATAGTAAATATTACATATTCTCTAATATATACGTTGCACAGTTCTTGAAATAATCTAAGGCTACTTATAAGGATACACACAATATATTTAGGTAGCATAGGTTACAAGTAGAACAAAAAGGGAAAAAAAGATGGAGGAGGAGCCTTCCTGGGAATAAGTCTAAAACATACATAATACCTGTTGATCATCCACTGTAAGTATATTTGAAAATGCCTCCTGAATTTAATTACACCTACTCATTATAGAAAGTTACAATAAAAATTTGGAACAATACGTTAAATGTGATTCTAACAAACATACATGTTGAATATAACTTAGGTGATATTGCTTAAAGTTCCAACAGGAGAGCTTAAACTCCCTAATGGAGTAGGAGGTAAGATGTATTTTACCACATGCATATTTTAAATTATGTGTTCAAAGTTAACACATATTGATTGTTCAATTGATTACTATGCTGAGTTATGTAAAGGATTAAATTAGAGAGACTGTTCAAAGATACTAATGACTTTATTGGGGGCTGGAACTCAACTCTTTCCTGAAAAATTATTTAATATTATAACTGAAGTCAATGGAAAAATATTTTTGATACACAATATTTCATTAAAAAAGTAAGTTAAATAGTTTTCTAAATTAAAAAAAAAAGCTTTTTCAAAAAAAGGGAAAGATTTTATTTTAACCATATGATCTTGAGGAAAGGAAACATTAAGATAAATGTCTTTGGCCTTAGTTTGATCATTATCCGTAACTGGTCATGGGAAATTTGAAAACAGCAACATTTGGGCACTCAGGTTTCCTTCTGTGTAAAACAGGTTGATGATAACTGCCTAAAGGGTTGCCCAGAAGAAAAATTATACTAGTGTTTTTAAACTTTGATATAAAAAGTCTTCTTGCAAATGAATGTTACTCAAAATCTCAATATATGTAAGAAATCAGATAAAAGCAAAGCTGCCAAGATTGAAGCAGGGTGAAGGAACCTGGAGCCCAACTTGGCTTTTGCTTCTCTAGCAAGCTCATCTTTCTTCTAGCTACTTCTACTCTGGCTCTGTATAAGACAGTCTGAAAACTGTTGCATTAGTTAATACATAAAGTGGTTTTGTAAAATTAAAAATTTTAAAAAGGAAAACACATACATACAAAATAAATGCAAAATATCCTGTACTAAGTCATATTATTTAAACTACTTAGCTGTATTATCTTAGAAATATATTCTAAGAACAAAATTTCAAAATATCAAAACTATACATAAATATAAACTGTCAACATCTCTCAATATAAATAATAGCCTTTGGTAAGTAAAAGAAATTCAGTACACTGAGAGAATATATTTATTAACATTAGTAAGAGAGTATGTTTACCATTTGCCTTTTTTTGGATTATCTGTGGCCACAGTGCTAGAGTAACGTATATGACCATGAACCATACAGTGACCAAGGGGACAAAGTAGTAGAATTGGTAAGGCCGATCCATTACTATACATAATACCACTACGAGGAAATTGAGACGAAATAAGACCTATTAAAAAAAGGGAGGAGAAAATGGTTTTCATTCCAGGTATACACAAAAAGCAAAGTCACATTTTCTCTGACAGAATATGTTTATTTAAGACTAAAGTAATAGCTGCTTGAGTATATTTTATTAACCCCCAAAATTACATTTGTTCTACATTCACTGTAAAGAGTTGAATATAAAATATTTATGCATCATTATATTAACTAAATCCCAGGAAAGCACCAGCCTACACTGTCCTCTGGCTACACTTGCTGTCTTATTAAATGTAGAGGAGGAGTTAGAAATCTTCTTCCTAGGGCTACAGTTTATATGCAGGTATTAGATTACCTCGACAAAAAGGTGTCCATTTCATCTCTTGTTTGATATTGATTTACCCTATTTGGAATTAAAATGAAGGGTTGTCATAGATACAAAATAACATCACTGAAATTAAAAAGTGTCTTTGGGACTTCTGTAACAGTCATTTCAGATATTAGTGTGATATCATTCAAAGAGCACAGAATTTGAACAGATTTATATTAAAGCTGGACCACTTACTATGTGACCTTGGGTAAATTATTTAACCTCTCTGAGCCTCAGTTTCCTCGTCTGTAAACATGAAGATAACAAATCAGGGTTGTAATGAGGAATAAATAAAATAATGTTTAGATATTGCCTGGCACAAGGTAGAAAACTAATAAATATTAATCCACTACTTCTCTGAGAGAGAAAAAATAGCATATTTTCACAATTCCAGTTTGTAAGTTTGTAACTGTGTACATTTCTACAAAACTAAAGTGAATCAACAATGTTTTACCTTGTATACCAATGCTTTTATATTTGTCTAAATTATATTTTCTCTTCTCAGAGTAATAATTTATCTTAAATTATTAAATACAGAACCCAGAATTAACAATAATTTTAAAGTGCTATTCATAAATTCAAATTAC
Organism: Trichechus manatus latirostris; assembly: GCF_000243295.1. Classification (NCBI taxonomy): domain Eukaryota; kingdom Metazoa; phylum Chordata; class Mammalia; order Sirenia; family Trichechidae; genus Trichechus; species Trichechus manatus. The sequence continues at coordinate 5,797,162 of NW_004444092.1, forward strand.
TTATGATCTTATAATGACAATATTTATCTTTTCTGAACAGTCAGGCAGAAAAGCATGTTGAACTGAAAGAAAAAGAAAATAACTGAATGCATTCCTACCTGACACACTCTATAGATTCCAAAATCTCCTTTGATCCAAAAGTATGAGAAATGTCCATAACCTGTTTGAAACAGATATGCAGCAACCAGAACTCGAATGTGCATATACACAGGCAAAAACTGTTGACAAAAATAAAAACGTAAAAATACATGTTGGCAATAACTATATCTTGAATTATAATAACAACTACATTTAACCAAGATAATAGATCATCATAATCATTTGGTATCATAAGCTCGATGAAAAGAATTATTCTCAAAAGTTAGGTATTATTACAGGGGGTTAAAAAACACATGTAAAGAGGCGCAGAAAGCATGGCACCCTAGATAGATGTACCATTCCATCCCTCTGTAGCAAAGACCCGAAAAACTAAGTAAAACAGATACAAACATCAATCCTGGAACTCTAAACATAAAATGAAGGGATAAAGAACTAGATGAAACACCAAATGGAAGAAGAAACTGAAAGAAAACAGAGAATGAGGAGAGATAGAGTTGAGGTCCCCAACCAACTAACATGGCACAGCATCACCATCTTAGAGCACAGCCAGCAATGATGATGGACAGGGAGTATGGGAAAGGCAACTTCATGGAGCTCTCAACAGGAGACAGAGCACTTGGTAACCACAAAAACATGCTTTCCCAACCCTCAACCTTCGGCACCATACACCACCCATACCTCTTCCCGATGGGCCATGCCATGCCGCTAGTATAGAGAGCTACTAGCCTGCCATTATCCAGAGCCTGTCCTGCCCCGACCGCTGGCTCCTGCTGCACCATTTTTTCCCCTTTTCTTCCTTTTCTTTCTCCCTTCCACCTAGCCCCATACACCACCCACACCACTTCCTGATGGGCCACGCTGTGCCATGCAGCTAGAGTTACTAGCCTGCCACTGCACAGAGCCTGCACTATCCCTCACCTCCCACCACTTGACCAGCTGCTGAATGCTGAGAAGCAAGCCTGTCCAACAGCTCAACTATCTGGTGAGGGGCTGGGAATGCTTCTGCACTGCTGGATCAACATCAGGAGGCAGACAGTGGCCACCCAATCCACCCTCAGCCTTCTTGACAAACCAGTGTACAGCAAAGCAGGTTTGCCTGCCTGCTGCTGCCCTGCCCGCATGGACAAGGTGGTGAGAGCTATTGCGCCTACAAACCAGCAAGCAGCAAAGTATGCCTGGCCCGCCAGTCCTGACACAGCAAAAGAAAACAAAGAGGCAGGATGAAAAAAAAAAAAAACAAAATACAGTCAATAAATGAAGAAAACAATACCTTAATGTCTCAAAGACCCCAGAAAATATCAAAACATAAAAAAGCAGGACAAAGATAGCTCCAGCAAGTGACCCAAATAAAGAATCAGATGACCTTCTGGTAGAAGAAAAGGCAATGGAACTATCTGCTATGGAATTCAAAAGAGTAATATTTAGGGTTCTCCAAGAGATTAGGAAAGATATCAAGGAAAACACAGACAAAATCAAGGAAAATATAGACAAAACCACGGAAAACACAGACAAAACCAACAAGAACATAGCGATCATCAAGGAAAACACAGACAAAGCAATACAAGAATTCAGGAAAAAATACAAGAACGAAATGTCAAAATAAATAAACAATGAGAAATCATACAAAAATAGCAAGAAGAAATTCAAAAGAAAAAACAAAATTTCAGAAATGGACAACTCAGTTGAACAATTTAGGAGCAAATTTGAAACAATGGAAGACAGAATCAGTGAGACTGAAGACATCCACAGATGCCACTTTGAGGAAAAAAATCAAACAAAAGAATGAAGAAAATCTAAGAATTATGTGGGACACAATCAAGAGCAAAATTTTGCATCTGATCAGAATTCCAGAACAGGGGGAGAAAACAGAAAACACAGAGAAGACTGTTGAAGATTTGCTGGCAGAAAACTTCTCAAATATAATGACAGACAAAAAGCTGACTATCAAAGAAGCTCAACGAACCTCACAGACCCCAAAAGAAAATCATCAAGACATAACATATTAACACTCGCCAAAACCAAAGACAAAGAAAGAATTTTGAGAGCAGCTCAAGAAAAATGAAAGGTCGTTTACAAAGGGGAAACAATAAGACTACAATCTGATTATCTGGCAGAAACTATGCAGGTAAGAAGGTAATGGGATGACTTATACAAAACCTTGGGGAAAAAAAAGAGCCAACCAAGAGTAATAAATCCTGAAAACTCTCTCAGATATGATCGTGAAATTAGGACATTTCCACATAAACAGAAATTAAGGGAATTCACAAAAACCAAACCAAGCTTACAGGAAATATAAAATGGAGTCCTTTGGCTAGACATCCAACAACATCAGACAACAACCTGAGCCAAGGACACAGGACAGCATCAGCCAGTCACCAACCCACGTAAAGAACTCTCGATAATAAAACAAAGTGAAAAGACTTAAAGCAGGGAAACAGAGATATTAATCTGTAAATTAGGACATCAAAACAATAGAAGGAGGTGTAAATGGTGTAAGTATAAAACTTTCAAACGGAGAGGAAGTCAAGGTGATACCAAGTAATAAAAGACTAGTCCAAACTTAACAAGATAAGAGTAAATTTCAAAGTAACCATAAAGAAAGTTTAAAAACCTACTCATCAAATAAAAAAGAAGAAAAATATAAAGTCTTCGTAAACACAAAATCTATAATAACAAAAGAAAAGAAAATCCACAGGCAAAAGGAACTCAGCACAGAAAAGAGGAACACACAAAACGTTAGACCACAAAAAAAAGCAAAACAATATGACAGCAATAAACTCATACCTACCAATAATCTCACTGAATGTTAATGGCTTAAATGCACCTGTAAAAAGACAGAGAGTGGCAGAATGGATAAAAAAGCACAACCCACCAATATGCTGTCTACAAGAGACACACCTTAGACACAAAAACATAAATATATTAAAAATCAAAGGATGGAAAAAAATTATATCAAGCAAACAGTAACCAAAAAAGGGCAGAAGTGGTAATACTACTCTTAGATAAAACAGACTTTAAGGCAAAATGAACCATAAAGGACAAGGAAGGACATTATATAATGATTAAAGGGACAATCCACCAAAAAGACATAACCTTAATAAATATCTACGCACCATAAGACAGGCCTCCAAAATACACAAAACAAACTCTAACAGCACTGAAAAGAGAAATTGACAGTTCCACAATAAAAGTAGCAGATTTCAAAACAGCACCCTCGGTAAAGGACAGAACACCTAGAAAGAAACTCAACAAAGATACAGATCTAAAGCCCAAAATCAACCATCTTGACCTCATAGACATATATATTAACACTCCACCCAACAGCAGTAAAGTATACATTATTTTCCAATGTACAGGGAACATTCCCCAGAATAGACCACATTTCAGGCCGCAAAGCAACCTCTCAATAAAAACCAAAACACTGAAATAATACAAAGCATTCACTCTGATCACAACACCATAAAAGTAGAAATCAATAACAGGAAGAGCAAAAAAAAAAAAAAATTCAAATACATGGAAACTGAGTAACACCTTGCTTAAAAACAACTGGGTAATAGAAGAAATCAAAGATTCCTAGGATTAAATGAGAATGAAAACACATCATACCAAAACCTTTTGGACACAGCAAAGGCAGTGCTCAGAGATCAATTTATAGCAATAAACACATGTATCAAAAAACAACAGGCCAAAATCAAAGCGTTAGCCCTGCAACTTGAACAAATAGAAAGAAAACAGCAAAAGAAGCCCTCAGCCACCAGAAAGAAGGGAAATAATAAAAATTAGAGCAGAAGCAAATGAAATAGAGACCAGAAAAGCAATAGAAAGAATCAACAAGACCAAAAGCTGGTTCTTTGAAATGATCAACAAAACAGACAAACTACTGGCTAAAGTGACAAAAGAAAAACAGGAGCGAGAGCAAATAACCCAAATAAGAAATGAGATTCAGGACATTACAACAGACCCAACTGAAATAAAAAGGTCCATAACAGAATACTATGAAAAACTGTACTCCAACAAATTTGAGAACCTAGAGGAGACGGACAAATTTTTAGAAACACACTACCTACCCTAAACTGACACAACTGGAGACAGAAAATCTGAACAGACCCATAACGAGAAGAGAATGAAGAAGTAATAAAAACACTCCCAACAACAACAAAAAGCCCTCGAGGCTTCACTGGAGAATTCTACCAAATATTCAGCGAAGAGCTCACACCAGTATCGCTCAAATTATTTCAGAGCATAGAAAAGGAAGGAATACTCCCCAGTACTTTCTATGAAGACTACCCTGATACCAAAGCCAGGCAAATGACACCACAAAAAAAGAAAATTACTAACATCTTTCATGATTATAGATGCAAAAATTCTCAACAAAATTCTAGCCAGAAGAATTCAGAATCATATTTTAAAAAAATAATACACCTGACCAAGTGGCATTCATACCATGTATACAAGGATGGTTCAACATTAGAAAATCAATCAACACAATCTACCACATAAATAGAATAAATGAATCACATGATCATCTCAATCAACACAGAAAAGGCATTTGATAAAGTCCAACACCCATTTCTGATAAAAACTCTCAACAAAATAAATAGGAATAGAAGGGAAATTCCTCAACATAATAAAGGGCATCTATACAAAATCAACAGCCAGTATCATTCTCATGGAGAGTGGCTGAAAGCATTCCCCCTGAGAACAGGAACAAGACAAGGATGCTCTTTATCACTACTCCTGTTTAACATTGTGCTGGAAGTCCTAGCTAGAGCAGTGAAGCAAGAAAAATAAAATAAAGGGCATCCAAATTGGAAAGGAAGAAGTAAAACTATCCCCTATTTGCAGATAATATAATCCTATACACAGAGAACCCCAAAGATTCCACAAGAAAACTACTGGAACTAATAGAAAGATTCAGCAGAATGTAGGATACAAGATCAACATACAAAAATCAGTTGGATTCCTGTAAAGAACACAGTAAACCACTTACTAGTTATGTGACTTTAGGTGTGAGTTTCCTAATCTGCAAAATGAGACTATCGCCTCCTCCCTCAAAGGGGTCTTATGAGGAATGAATAACAAATGTGAAGTGCTTTCAACATTAACTTGCACCCAGTTAGAATTCAATATATGATAGTTAGAGTTATTAATCACCACATATCCTAAATATATTCTGACTCTCACATTTTCCCATGAGAAGATGAAAAACAAAAATTTCACATTTTTAGCCCCTGCATAGAGTTTAGAGCTGTACACAAGACTACTTAAAATATTTAAGAAACATATGTAAACACAATTTAAAAATATTATTTTCCCCCACTCTTATTTTTGAAACAATTTTATTTTCAACTCCTACATCAGTGTCTTCATCACCAAGTCCCTCAGAATCATTTACCATGGTTTTTCAGTGCATCGTATCTTCACTTCTCAGCTGAATGAAATCCAACATGTTTTGAATCTCCATATAGTTGGAGTCACTGGAAATGTTATCTCATTTACAAGTACTAATTCTCATAACCTTAGAACACTGTCATTCCACCTGTTTCTCACCCATTGGTCATTCAGGTGTAGATTCATGATCTCCACAACATAACTAAAAGGCTTGTTTCAGTGACATCCAACTCTTATAAAGTCATTTATTTAGGGATAATTACAAAATATGTATACAATTTCTTTGGCTTCTATTTTACAGACCCATCTGATCACCCTTCTAAGTGTACAACACGAACACTATGGCCATTTCAGGTTAATGTGCCTTTTCTAAATGACAACTCTGTGGGACAAAGTATTTTGTTGGACAAAATATTTAAGTGGGCATCTTAAAAGATTTTATCAGGTCTTGAATGCACAGCATCTCTTTCTTTTCTAAGGAATAATATTTTTTGGAAGAAAAAAAAACCCTGAGCTTATAATGGGTCATGAATCCTTTTATATAGCCTCCACTCTGGACAAACTGATAGATTCTCTGTCTTCTAAGCAGGCTTTTCTTGTGCTTCCCTGTCAACACTCCTTTGTTTGCCCATTTCTTCTACCTTGGAATGCTCTTCCCCTAACTGCATTTTGCTTATACAAATCCCATTCTTCTTTAGATCCCTGTTCAAATTTTCCAATATTTACTATCAGACGAAAATCATTTCACTTTCCTCTGAGTTCCTACAGCACCAACAATCTATACATCAAACTTAGATATTTGATATATCAACCTTAATCATTAGTTCTTTTTAAATATCTCACCTCATTATTAGACCAGAAATTTTCAATGAAGGGGTAACATATTAGAATCACAGAGATGAAGGTAAGAAATGTAGTACTGCAATAACCTCAGGATTTATCTAATATCTCATTCTTGAATGCCCTCTAAAATATCCTCGTGTATTTGTCTGAAAACTTTTTAATAGCAGAAACATACAAACTCCCAAGGCAATCCATTCCATTTTTAGTCATTAACTGCTATAAAAGTGAACTCTAACTATAAGTAAAAGCTACCAACTTTAGCCCTCTAGAGCAGTGCTGTCCAATAGAAATAAAACCTGAAACATGTAATTTTTAGATGTGGCTGCTAAAAAATTAAACAGGTGAAATTCATTTTAATATATTTTATTTACTCAGTATATGAGAAATATTATCATGTCAATGTTTAATGAGGTATTTTACATTTTTTATACTAAGTTTTTGAAATCTGGTATGTATTTTATACACAACAAGCTACATTTCAAGTGCTCAACATCCACATGTGGCTAGTGGCTAATATAATGGACAGTTTAGCCTAGAGCCATAGGTATGAGCTTAATCACTTTTATAGTGGGTAGCCCTACACGTATCTGAAAACATATGTCAAGCCAAGGCTAAACATTACGAATTACTTTAACCATTCCATGTAAGACGTGATTTTCAGTTTCTTTACGGCTGGGGCTGGGATTACAAAATTGGGATTTAGTTGTTAAACACTAAATACAGTTCATTTAAACTGAATTAAACACCATCAGTTTTTCAAGATCCTATGAACTTTGACCTATTACAAATTTCAAGTAATATTCCCTCAATTTTTTTATTTTGAGATATTTTAAACCAACAGAAAAATTGCAAAAATAGTACAATTGACATCTAATTACCATGCTGAACCATATAAAAGTAAGTTGCAGACCAGATGACATCACTCCTAAATATTTTGGCAAGTATTTCCTGAGAATAAAGGATATTTTCTTACATGACTACATTACCATTATCATACCCAAGAAATTTAATATGAATGTAACAGTACCTAGTATGCAATCCATATTCAAATTTCCCCTATTGTCCCAGTATTATCCTTTATAGATTTTAAAAACTTTGTTTTGATCTAGAAACAATCAAGGATCACACAGTGCATTTAGTTGTCATGTCTCTTTAGTCTCCTTTAATGCAAACTGGTTTTCTTTTTGTCTTTTATGATTCAAGTACTACTTATAGTAACATTTTAATATTAAAAATAATTTTGAAATTCCAACTTTATCAAATTTAATAGTTAGGCTGACTTCTGGTTCTGTTTTTTCTCAAGTCCCACAAATTTTCTCTCAAGGTATTTTATTTAGGCTCCTTCATAAAAGTTAATTTACGAACTCCCAAAAAAAAAAAACTACAATGGAGCACAAATATCTACTGTATACATAACATGCTGCTCTCTCAATATTAAATTCACAGTGTTTTACCCATAACTGATACAAATTATGTTTTAAAAAGAATGTTTACACTAACAATTTCAATCTGCCAGGCCATCTGGATTATTTTAGTAATTCCCTGGAATTTCTGACAGTTTCTGTTTTAGTATAAAAACACGGCACAACAAAAGCTTGACATATTTTATTCAAAATAAAAAACATTAACATTGCTGTTGTTGTGTGCCATGGAGTTGATTCTAACTCTTAACGACCCTATAGGACAGAGTAGAACTGCCCCACAGGATTTCTTTATGGGAAGGAGCCTTGATGGTGCAGTTGTTAAGCGTGCTCAACTGCTAACCAAAAGGTCAGTGGTTTCAACCCACCAGCTGCTCTGAGGGAGAAAGATGTGGCAGTGTGCTTCTGTAAAGATTACAGCCCTGGAAACCCTATGGGGCAGCTCTACTCTGAACCATAGGGTCACTATGAGTCTGAATCCACTCAAAGGCAACGGCAATCTTTACGGGAGCAGACTGCCACATCTTTTCTCCTGCGGAGCAGCTGGTGGGTGCGAACTGCTTTCGGTCAGCAGCAGAACGCTCTAGCCATTGCAGGACCAGGGTTCCTTACATTAAGATTAGGTATTTAAAATAATCATGGCAGTTAGAATGAGTTTTTAATGAGGGCCAACACTTAAGTACTCAAGAACCAAGTTCCAAAACATGTTATAACCCATACTAACAATGCTTTGCCAATGGAGAGTTAATTTTTAACCACAAAAATCCTATACAAAGGAGCTAGGATATATTAATTTACTATAACAAATGATCTGTTAATGAAAGGTATGTCCTTCCAAAACAGATTTTTTTTTCTTAATTGTAATTCAGGAAGTATTGGGATATACTCTAAGAAGTATCAGAATGCTAGTTTGGCAAATAATTATAACAGAATGTCAAATTGCCTTTATCCTTTTATCATCTAAATCTCTTCTGGAATCACCGAATTGAGGAACTTAATCTGCCATTAACTCTTCTTACCTAATTTTCTTTACAGTAATATTATCATTTAATGTATCAGCAATTAATTATATCTCTAAGCGACATTTTCTTAAAAACATTTTTTTCCCCAAAATTAACTGCATCTTTATTGATGTGTCGGAGATATTTCTAGGTTTTAGTATTCATCTCTACTTACTTCTTAGAGAATCTGTTGGATTTATCTTACAAATTTTGAGCTGGGTTTATAAACTGTCCTACTATGAACGCTTAATTTTGTTCATGAGGAACCTGTACGTAGATAAAGAGGCAGTCGTTTGAACAGAACAAGGGGATACTGTGTGGTTTAAAGTCAGGAAAGGTGTGCGTCAGGGTTGTGGCCTTTCACCATACTTATTCAATCCGTATGCTGAGCAAATAATCCGAGAAGCTGGACTATATGAAAAAGAACAGGGCATCAGGATTGGAGGAAGACTCATTAACAACCTGCGTTATGCAGATGACACAACTTTGCTTGCTGAAAGTGAAGAGGACTTGAAGCACTTACTGATGAAGATCAAAGACTATAGCCTTCAGTACAGATTACACCTCAACATAAAGAAAACAAAAATCTTCACAACTGGACCAATAAGCAACATCATGATAAACGGAGAAAATATTGAAGTTGTCAAAGATTTCATTTTACTTGGATCCACAATCAACACCCATGGAAACAGCAGTTAAGAAATCAAATGACACATTGCATTGGGCAAATCTGCTGCAAAAGACCTCTTTAGAGTGTTGAGAAGCAAAGATGTCACTTTCACTAAGATGCACCTGACCCAAACCATGGTGTTTTCAATTACCTCATATGCATGTGAAAGCTGGACAATGAATAAGGAAGACTGAAGAAGAACTGATGCCTTTGAATTATGGTGTTGATGAAGAATACTGAATATACCACGGACTGCCAAAAGAACAAATAAATCTGTCTTGGAAGACGTACAACCAGAATGCTCCTTAGAAGTGAGGACGGGGAGACTTCATCTCACATACTTTGAACATGTTATCAGGAGGGACCAGTCCCTGGAGAAGGACATCATGCTTGGTAAAGTAGAGGGTCAGCAAAAAAGAGGAAGACCCTTGATGAGATGGACTGACACACTGGCTACAACAATGGGCTCAAGCATAACAATGATTGTGAGGATGGTGCAGGACCAGGAAGTGTTTCATTCTGTTGTACATAAGGGTTGCTTTGAGTTGGAACCGACTTGACAGCACCTATCAACAACAACATCTATCTCCATCTCTCCTTGCCTCAAATCTCTTTTACTGTGCTGGCTCTTTCATAACTACTCAAATTCACTAGCTCTCCCTCAGCTGTACTGTCACAGGAATTTTGCTGCTGCCATTAATATACATATCACAGCCATATACTGTCAGTAAAAATTACACTTCATTACTCAGCCTTCTGTCCTTCAAACCATTCATAAAATCACTGACAATTTTTAAACATAATAGGCTTAATAATAACATTGTTTTCAAATTGTTAAGACATATCTAAAAACAATCCAGTAATAATAGTTACCTTCTTAATTGTTGCTATGGAAATCTGAAAATACTCCTTTCTGTGTAATATTCTCCCTATTATCTCAATTTATCATTGATTCAAATACTGTTCATAGGCATGTGGTTTATAAAAGCAAATAAATAAAAAGCAATTCAATAGTCCCCAAATCATGAGTGAGTTTCTTAAATTTTTTAAGCATATTTTATAGAAGTTAGTTTACATCTTAATTATAAAAACTTGGGTTAAAAGTGGTTACTAGATACTTAGGCTCACACTGAAAAGCATTATTTTAACCATAATGTAGCAGGAATGTTATAACTCAGAATGAATACATTTTTTTCTATCCTTGCCATATCCAAGGTGGACACAGATTATGAGAACCTAAAGTCATTTATGACACCAAGGGAGAAAGAAAAGACAATGTTTGCCCAGGTACAGCAGGCACTGCAGGACCAACAGGAAGAGATGTCTCCAGGATGGAGGAGGTAACACTTAGAAAGGCACACCCTACATGTCTACATTGGCATCCATCTGTGTCTGAGGGGCATATTCTTTATTTGAACACTGGGGTAAAAGATTTGTAAGTTTTTTATACTTCAAAAATGTAACAATAATGCAGGAAAAAAGAAGTATAAAAATAGTTAGTCAAACATCCTAAAATACAGTGAAGGGTAGAATCTAAAATGTAATAATCTAGCCCCCAGACTCCCTTTTAACTCAGTACTGAAGTCACTCCTGAGGTTTACCCTTTGGCCAAAGATTAGACAGGCCCATAAAACAAAACAAGGCTAAATGGGCACACGAGCCCAGGGGCAAAGATGAGAAGGCAGGAGGGGACAGGAAAGCTGGTAATGGGGAACACAAGGTAGAGAAGTGGAGAGTATGGACATATCGTGGGGGTGGCAACCAATGTCACAAAACAATATGCTTATTATTTAATAAGAAACAAATTTGCTCTATAAACCCTTATCTAAAATACAATAAAAAATAAAATAAAATGTAATGAGCTAATTTGAATTCTTTTAATAGTCTAAATTCTTTGCAATTTGTGTTATCTACAAAGTTTCTTCTTAACTTTAGTTGTTCAATAGGATGACATAAAATAATATCCTTAGATTATCAGCTGTTTCTACTACATTAAAATTATGGTCAAGTAAGTACAAATCAATTATTGCCTTCTTTTACCCTTTTCTTTTTTTAAATTTATGTTGCTTTAAAAATAATATACATTCTCAAAGAGTCAGGTTGTAGGAAATGAATGGGAAGGCAGAAAGGTTAGGTAGTAAATAAGAAGGATCTCTAAATGGTAGAGAATATACAGCACAATAAAAGTCCATACCCTTAAGGAAACATTAAAGTGACATTATTTACTATACTTTCTGAACTTAAATTCAAAATACTTACTGTACTCGCTCCAGAGATGTGATAAATCAAGATCACAAGTTGCATCCAGCCTTTCCATTCATCTGTTTGTTCTCTATTTAATACTTTAGTCTGTATAAAAGAACCAAAATCTGTTTTAAGAATTTATCATGATGTAATTATTTGGACAGTATATATCAAAATTTATACTGTAGAAATGTATAGTAAAATTTATAGAAATTTAAAATCTATATGTTAAATTTTTTCTTACATGCTATAAAGCTAATGCTTCTGTCAAAAGTACCACGGAGAGAAAAACAGCTAAAAATTATATTTCTTAATAAAAGATACGCTAAAACTATTTTAAATGTAATACAAATTTGAAAAACAAATTTTGAATATTTAAGTTGCTCTTTATGACTTTACATTAAGGTTATATTTAAATTATGACAGATACGAGTATTCACAAATCTAAAAATGGCATTTTATAATTTTTTCTAATAAAATCTTAGAATCTCAGAGTTAGAAAAGATCCTACAGGTCCTTTAAACTGTATTGTCAGAAAAAGCTCTACTATTGTACTTTATTCTCCCTAGAGATTATTTATTTCAATAGAATTTATTAATTCAAATAAATCATGTCTTTTAATGAAATTACACAAATATTGTGAGAATGACAGCAATCCTAAAATAGGAAATCCAGAGTATTGCTAGGAGTGGCCACATCATTATGTAAGTTCTAATTTGTGTATATATATGTCTATCTGTAAAATATATATATGTCTGTACATATAGGGATTTGTTAATATAATTATATTTTTAATTTATAAATCTCATGCTTAAAGACCATTATAAAACCAGGTGCACATCCACTTCTCTATCCCCAAGAAGGCAAAAATAACACTAAATCACGACATCTTTTAAACAGGTCATATTTTCTAACTTGTCAACAATCTTCATGTTGACTTTCTGAACTTCCTCTAAACTGTTCCTAAAAAAGTAACATTAAGTGAAGTATAACAGCAATATTCCTTTGTGTATTTTGGCATGACAAATGACATTATTTCTTTTATGCAGAATTTGTATTGAGGTAAGAAGGATAACATAAACTAAAAAGAAAATTATTCTTACCTCTTTAGTATTTTCATTGTAAAATACTCCCAAAACCAAGATGTAGATAATTGGAATAAAGAAAGATGAATGTGTATAAAATTTGTTTTCCTTCATAAATAGATCTGCACGGTCACACATATAGAAATAAGCCATAATCAGGCCAAGTTTGCAGAAAGACTGTAAAAGTATTTCTAATGGAGACACAGGGATATTCATAATATTTTTCTTCTCCTCTCCACCTTCCAAATCAGTACATGGCTTGTTCTTCCGATGAGCATTACGATGAATTATATAAAAAATTAAATATCCGATAATAGATAAGGTGAAAAAGCAAGCAGCTAGCTTCTGCATGAGGGTAAGAGGAGGCCGAGGTTGACAACAGGAACCATCTATAGGCTTCAAAATCTTATTGCAATACACGTTCATAAGAATCATTGCACTCTGTGAACAAATCAAGTTATTTGGTTATTATCTTGTCAGTAATGTATTTCACATTAGATTTTCTCCTGTGAATACTGCCAAGTTTTCAACACTGAAACCAAAATGCTGTTGTACATTCTGCTACCATTTCCCAAACACTCCTGCAAATAATATTATTCCTTCAGTCTGTAATAGCTAGTTCAGGGTTTTTCAAACTTTTCTGACTATGACTCACAGTAAGAAATTCACTTTACAATGAGACTCAGAACACACATATAGGAAACAGTATCTATCCTTACTATTTGTAATGTACTCTGACATTTTTATACTCTATTTTATTATTATTAATAATGATTTCATGGCTGCTAAGGGGTCATGAGAGGAGCTCTGGTGGCACAGTGATTAAAGCACCCAGCGGCTAACCAAAAGGTCAGTGGTTTGAACCTACCAGCTGCTCCGCAGGAGAAAGATGTGGCAGTCTGCTTCCATAAAAATCTACAGCCTTGGGAAACCTATGGGGCAGTTCTATTCTGTCCTACTGGGTCACTATAAGTTGGAATTGATTCAACAGCAGTGGGTTTCTTTGGTATAGAACGGGTCATGATCTTCACTTTAAAAAATATTGACAGACGTCAAGGACCGAAGAATTTTAATTAGCAGACTTTCAAAACAGAAGATATCAGGATATTTAAAACTGAGTCTCAATCTTTAGATGTGAAAGAAGAATGGAGAAAAACTGCTCTGGGGTGGGGGGCGGGGGAGTGTGGTGGTGGTGGTAAATTAATCCCCAGCTGGCAATATTTGTAATATACCTTTCGTTTTGTTTACAGCTTATAGACCACTTAGGATTCTACTGTTTCTAGATTGCTAATGTTAATTAAAGTGGTAATTCATCAACACAGTTTGATAATAAAAATATTCTAGGTAAGCTAACTGTCAAGATCTATCTAGCTGAAGGGTCAATCAAACTCAAGTTTTACAAAAATTTTATAGTTTAGGCATCTATAGGACTCTAGATGGTATTATTAAGCCTAAACTTTCAAAGTACTCAAATGTTTAGAACATCTCATCCTTTTAGCCCTGAGACTTCAGGAGGTTCTAATCTACAGGCTCCATATCAAAGTTCTTAACCTATTTTTAGGCTAGGTCCATGAAGCCCCTTAAAGTATATCTAGAACTGTGTATATATGCTAATTTATGTGGCTTTTTGCAAGAAAGGAACTGAACCTTTGCTTTTCATCTGATACTAAAAGGGGTTATGTGAGCCTCAAAAAGTGGCCATTGCTTTACAAAACAATAATAGTATCTGTTTTAATATCAGTGAAAATGTGTAATTATGCAGTTTTCTTTCATACTTAACCTAAATCCCTTCCTGTCAATCAACTTGGAAATGTTGAGTATCTACTGTACCTTGAATAATGCATAGGACATAAGAGGTATAAAAAAGTAACAGACAGTATTCCATATATTTTAAAAAATATGCTCTTCATTTAAGTCTATTCTTATAAGCCTAATCTTACATAAAACACAAAGCAGTAGTTTTCAAACATTAGTGTGCTGAGGACTTACAAACTTAAGAGAATATATATGTTAAGAGTGACTCATGTGAGTGGCCACCCAAGATACAACAATTGGTCTCTATTAGCCTGGAGTAGTAGAGGAGAAAAGAGACTCAGGAATGGAGAAGGAAATGGACTGGAGGTCTAATTGCCTCCATAAACTTCCTTTGCCATGACACCAAAAGAAATGGATGGTGCCTGGCTACCATTATTGAATGTTTTGATAAAGGACTCAATAGTTGGATCCAGATCAAAGGAGGAAAAACACGGAACAGAACTTTAAATTGTTATGGAAATCAGACTTAATGGTGGTGAAACAATATGGGTAGAGATAATGAGAGCGGTGACACAATGTGAAGTATGTAACCAATGTCACTGAAGTACATGTGTAGAAATTGTTGAATGGGTGCATGTTTTGTCATGTATATTTTCACCAAAAAAAAAAAAAAGTGACACAATAAATATTCATTTTCTCCCTCCCATAACTTCTTTCTCTCTCTTAAGAGTATACCTAAATCTGTCACTTCTTATGTATTCACCTAAGTGATGGAAAGCAAAATTATTTCTAGATGTATCTTTAGATAGAATAACTATAAGTAATTAAGGCTGCAATAAAAGAACTTATTTACAACCTTTTTATGGTGACTATAGCTATGACCAATTAGATATTATATTCTCTCTATCTATTGAGAGATGTAAGAATTCTTACAGTTTCTCTGCTTGATTCAGGAAGATGTAAGCCATCCAAAGATTCCATGATGGTTTCTTGAGCAATTAATTTGGAAACACTGAACATCTTAACATTTGATTTTGAATTTCTGGTGCTACTATTCAAAATACTGACTGCAGCTTCATTGTAGGCATCAATCTTCTCGTTAGTGATCATTTTCCTATTTTCACTTAACAGATCTTCATAAACAGGATCTGCACATGGAACATATTTTTAACAACACATTTAAAAAATTCCAATTGGTAGAAATTGTGATTATGCAAGTTTAACTAAACCCCATTTCATATTTTGTTCTTAAAGTCCAGATGGTTCTAGGCATCTAAAAATTCACTTTTACACAAAATTGGTCTAGGTTTGCAACAGATTTCCTATCTTATATGCAATTTTTAAGTCAATCAACTTTAAGCCAATTGATTTTTAATTACATCAACATAAAAGTTTAAAGAACTTTTATTCCTCCCCTCTCTTATGTACACAGCTTTGGAGAAGCAGTCTTAGCTCTAACACGTCTTAAGAATTTAAAACCTTTGGATGCTGGGTTACACTGAGTAAATAGTAAATTAAAACTGGATATGGAAGACTGTCTAATTAAGAATAGCAGCCAATCTTTTTATTTCTTCTCCTGCTTAATCCTGTGAACTTTATTCACCCAATTAGAAGGTAATATTATTGAGGATCAAGGTCTGTTTATTCTCTTATCACTTACTATAAGAATTTTAAATTTTAACTTTCCTCATATTACTGAGAGAGGCTAACAACGAGTCTATAAATAAAATAGGAATTGTGGACTGGATTGTCACCACACCTTGTTATTCCTCTCAGCTTGACATTCAACTTGGAAATAATCATAAGAGTTTCTGACAGATGTGGAGCCAACATGGTGCTAAAACAGATGCACCATGCTGTCCCTTTGCAGCAAAAACCCAAAAAACTAAGTAAAACATACAAATGTCAATCCTGGAACCCTAAGTATCAAATGAATTGATAAAGAACTAGATCAAGCACCAAATGGAAGAAGAAACGATGGAGAAGAGAATGAGGAGAGCTACAAAGTGGAACTCCCTGTCAGCTAACCAGACACATCATCACTAACTTGGAGCACAGCCAGCAATGACCCTTGTCAGGGAGTATGGGAAGGCAACTTCACTGAGCTCCCAACAGGAGACAGAGCACTTGGTAACCAGAGAAACACTCTTTCCCACCCCTCACCCTTCTGACCCATACCCCACCTATACCCCATACCACACCACTCAGCTAGAGAGCTGCCAGCCCGCTGACACCCCAGGTCCACCCTGCCTCCATCTGCCACATTTTTTTCCTTCTGTCTCCCTTTCCTCCTTTTCTTCCTCCCTCCTACCTAGCCCCTCATGCCACCTCCACCCCACCCGACAAACAACGCTGCACTGCTCAGTTAGACAGACACAGGCTTGCCACCACTGTGGGTCTGCCCCGTCCCTACTAACTGTGCCATTTTTTCCTTCTCCTTCTTCCTTTTCTTCCTCCCTCCCACCTAGCCCCACTCATCATCTCCACCCCTCCCTGATGGGCCATGCCATGCCGCTCGGATAGAGAGACACCGGCCCACAGTTACCCTGGGTCCATATTACTGCCACACGCCAGCTCCCATTGTGCCATTTTCTTTCTCTTTTTCCCTTTCTTCCTCCCACCTAGTCCCAAACACTGCCTCCACTCCTTCCTGCCTGGCCACATCTTGCTGTCTTGGCTAGAGGGCACCAGCCATGGACAGCCTGGGCCTGCCCTGCCCCCACTTGACAGCTCACATCGCACCACAATTTCTTCTTCTTTTTTTGTTTTTGTTAATTTCTCTTCTTTGTCCCTCCCACCTAACTCTGTACATCACATCCCCTCCTTTCCAATCACCCCTCAGGCCCACCCTACCCCCATTCGCCAGCTCCCACCATGTTGCCAGTTTTTTTTCTCTCTTTCTTCTCCTTCTGACCTACCTCCCATACACCACCTCCCCATCATGCTGCCGGACCCTGCCCTGCCCCCACTGCTAGAGAACCAGTGGGCCTACCGCTGCCCTGGGTCCACCTACTCCCCACCACATCGCCACTTACTTTGTTTCTTTTTCTTTTTTCTTATTCTTTTTTATCTTAATACCTCCAACCTAGCCTCATATGCCACTTCCGCCACTTTCCCGCTGGCCCTGAGGTCTGCCCAATCCCTACCTGCCTGCTACCCTTTTTTTATTTATTCTTTTGTTCCCTTTCCCTCTCTTTTCTTTACTTTCTCCCACTCACTTAGCCCTGTATGCCAACTCCCCCTTCCAACAGACCCTTAATGTGCTGCTGTGGCTAGAGTATCACTGGTACTCAGGCCCACCGCTGCCCTGGACCTGCACTGTCCCTCTGTCACTTGACCAGCTGTTGAATGGTGTGAAATAAACCGGTATAACTCCACATTTGACACCCCTATCTATCTAGTGAGGAGCTGTGAATGCTCCCACACCACTGGACCAGCATCAGGGGCAGAAAGTGTCTGCCTAGTCTGCCCTCAGCCACCTTGCCAAACAAGTGTACAGCAAAGCGGGCTCGCCCCACCTGCCACTGCCCTGTCCACAAGGACAAGGCGGTGAGAATTACTGTGCCCACAGATGAGCAAGCAGTAAAACATGCCTGGCCCACCCACACAGACATATCAAAACAAAAAAGCAGGACGAAACAAACGAATATACAATAAATCAATATAGAAAATAACACCTTAATGTCTTGGAGGCAGTAGACAATAAACACATAAAACAGGTAAAAACATAAAAAAAGCAGGACAAGATGGCTCCAGCAAGTGACCAAAATAAAGAAATCAGATGACCTCCTGGTAGAAGAAAAGGCAGTGGAAGCACCTGATATAGAATTCAAAAGACTAATATTTAGAGCACTCCAAGAGATTAGGAAAGAGATCAACGAAAATACAGACAAAACCAGGGAAAAAACAGACAAATTCATGGAAAACACAGACAAAACCAACAAAAACAGCCAAAATCAAGGAAAACACAGACAAAGCAATAAAAGAATTCAAGAAAATAATACATGAACAAAATGTCAAAATAAATAAACAACTAGAAATCATACAAAAACAGCAACTAAACAACCAAAAGGTAAACTAGAACATTTCAGAAACAGACAACTCATAAGAATGATTTAGGAGCAAATTTGAAACAACGGAAGACAGAATCAACTAGATTGAAAACAAACCCATGGATTCCACTTTTTGTTTCAGTAAAAATCAGAGAAAAGAATGACGAAAAAGGAAAAGAAAACTAAGAATTATGTAGGATACAAGCAACAGCAAAAATTTGCATATGATCGGAGTTCCAGAACAGGGTGAGAAAATTGAAAACACAAAGAAAACTGTTGAACATTTGCTGGCAGAAAATTTCCTAAATATCATGAAAGATGAAGAGCTGACCATCCAAGAAGCTCAATGAACCCCATCTAGGATAGACCTCAAAAGAAACTCACCAAGACATATCATAAACGCACTTGTCAAAACCAAAGACAAAGAAAAAATCTGGAGAGCAGCTTGAGAAAAACGGAAAGTCATTTATATAGGGGAAACAATAAGACTAAGCTCTGATTACTCAGCATAAACTATGCAGGGAAAAAAGCAATGGGATGACATATATAAAACCTTGAAAGAAAAAAACTGCCAACCAGGACTAATATATTCTGCAAAACTCTCTCTCAAATATGATGATGAAATTTGGACATTTTCAGATAAACAGAAATTAAGAGAATTTGTAAAAGCCAAACCAAACTTCCAAGAATTATTAAAGGGAATCCTTTGGTTAGAGAACTAACATCAGACAATAACCAGAGTCTAGCACACAGGACAGCATCGGCCAGATACCAAACTAGGTAAAGAACTCTCAATAATAAAACAAAGCTAAAAGACTTAAAAACAGGAAAACAAGATGGCAATCTGCAAAAGATGACAACATCAAAACAATAAAAGGGGCAATAAATGGTGTAGGAATACAACTTTCAAAGGGAGCTGAAGTCAAGGCAATATCAAGCAATAAAAGACTGGTTCAAAATTAGGAAAATAAAGGTAAATTTCAAGGTAACCACAAAGAAAGTTAACAAACCTATTCATCAGAATAAAAAAGAAAAAAACATGAAGACTCAGTAAACATAAAATCTACAATAACGAAAGAAACGAAATGAAAAATCCACAAACAAAAGGAACTCAGCACATGGCAGTAAGAGGAGCAACAACAACAACCAAAATAAGTTAGCACAACAATATGACAGCAATAAACTTAAACCTATTCATAATCACACTGAAAATAAATGGTTTAGATGCACCTGTAAAGAGACAGAGAGTGGCAAAATGGATTAAATAAAAAAAAAAGGGCCCATAAATATGCTGTCTACAAGAGACACGCCTTAGACACAAAAACATAAATATATTAAACATCAAAGGATAGAAAAAAAATATCAAGGAAATGGTAATCAAAAATGGGCAGGATGGAAATACTAACGTCAGATAAAGCAGACTTTAAGGCAAAATCAACAATAAAAGAAAGGAAGGATATTATATAATGATTAAAGGGAAAGCCCACCCAGAAGACATAACCTTAATAAATATCTACACACCCAACAATAGTCCTCCAAAATACATAATCCAAACTCTAACAGCAATGAAAAGAGAAATAGATAGTTCCACAATAATAGTAGGAGACTTCAACACACCACCCTCGGTAAAGGACGGAACATCTAGAAAGAAACTAACAATGATACAAAAGATCTAAAGCCCCAAATCAAACAACTTGACCTCATAGACATATATAGAACACTCCACCCAACAACAGCAAAGTATGTGTTCTTTTCCAACGCACATGGAACATTCTCCAGTATAGACCAAATTTCAGGCCACAACCCACAATAACATCCAAAGCACTGAAAAATACAAAGCATTCTCTCTGATCACGACATCATAAAAGTAGAAATCAATAATAGGAAGAGCAAGGAAAAAAAAAAATCAAATACATGGAAACTGAGTAACCCCTTACTTAAAGAACAACTGAATAAAAGAAGAAATAAAAGAGGGAATCAAAAAATTCCTAGAATCAAATGATAACGAAAACACATCACACCAAAATCTTTGGGACACAGCAAAGGCAGTGCTCAGAGGTCAATTTACGGCAATAAACGCACACATTAAAAAAGATCAGGCCAAAATCAAAGCGTTATACCTAAAACATGAACAAATAGAAAGAGAACAGCTAAAGTATCTCACAGGCCCCAGAAGAAAGGAATTAAAGATTAGAGTAGAAATAAACGAACCAGAGAATGGCAAAACAATTGAAAGAATCACTAAGACCAAAAATAGGTTCTTTTGGCAAACTGACAAAAGTAAAAAAGAGGAAACAAATAACCCAAATAAGAAATGAGACTGAGGACATTACAACAGACCCAACTGAAATATAAGATCATAACAGAATACTATGAAAAACTGTACTCCACAACAAATTTGAGAACCTACAGGAAATGGACAAATTTCTAGAAACACACTAGCTACCTAAACTAACAGAAACCTAGATAGAAAATCTGAACAGACCCATAACAAGAGAAGAGACTGAAGTGGTAATAAAAAAAAACTCCCAACAAAAAAAACTCCTGACCCCGTCAGCTTCACTGGAGAATTCTACCAAACATTCAGAGAAGAGCTCACACCAGTACTACTCAAACTATTTCAGAGGACAGAAAAGGAAGGAATACTCCCAGATTCATTCTATGAAGCCAGCATAACCTGATACCAAAGCCAGGGAAAAATACCACAAAAAAAGAAAATTACAGACCAGTATCTCTCATAAGAAGCCCTGGTGGCACACTGGTTAAGTGATACGGCTGCTAACCAAAAGGGTGGCAGTTCAAATCCACCAGCCACCCCTTGGAAACCCTACGGGGTAGTTCTACTCTGTCCTCTCAGGTCGCTATATATATATATATATATATATGGGTCAGAATCGACCTGACGGCAACAGGTTTGGTTCTGGTTTGGTATCTCTAATGAGTATAGGTGCAAAAATTCTCAACAAAATACTAGCCAGTATAATTCAGCATCCTATCAAAAAAATAATACACCACGACCAAGTGGGATTGATACCAGGTATGTAAGGATGAAGGTTCAACATTAGAAAATCAATCAACACAATCCACCACATAAATAGAACAAAAGAGAAGAATCACTTGATCATCTCAATCGATACAAAAGAGGCCTCTGATAAAGTTCAACACCCGCTCCTGATAAAACCTCTCAATAAAATAGGAACAGAAGGAAAACTCCTCAACATAACAAAGGGCATCTATACAAAGCCAACAACCAACATCATTCTCAATGGAGAAAGGCTGAAAGCATTCCCCCTGACAACGGGAACAACACAAGGATGCCCTTTATCACCACTCCTATTTAACATTGTTCTCTAAGTCCTAGCTACAGCAGTAAGGCAAGAAAACAAAATAAAGTATATCCAAATTGGAAAGAAAGAAGTAAAACTATCCCTATTGGCAGATGATATAACACTATACACACAGAACCCCAAAGATTTCTACAAAAAAATTACTGGAACTAATAGAAAGATTCAGCAGAGTGGCAGGATAAAAGACCAGCATACGAAAATCACTTGGACTTCTCTACACCAACAAACAGAACTTCAAAAAGGAAATCCAGAAAATATCATTTATAATAGCCCCTAAAAAAATAAAATAGTTAGGAATAAATCTAAACAGGGATTTAAAGGATCTACACGAAGAAAACTACAAAACACTATTACAAGAAACCAAAGGAAACCTACATAAATGGAAAGACATACCATGCTCAGGGACAGAAAGACTCAACACTGTGAAAATGACAATTCTATCCAAAGTGCTCTACCGATATAATGGAATCCCAATCCAACTACCAGCAGCATTCTTTAATGAGATGGAAAAACTAATCAGTAACTTTACATGGAAAGGAAGAGGCCCCGGATAAGTAAACCATTATCGAAAGATAACAAATTAGGAGGCCTTACACTACCTGATCTCAGAAACTACTATACAGCCACAGTAGTCAAAATAGCCTGGTACTGGTACAACAACAGACGCATAGACAAATGGAACAGAATTGAGAACCCAGACGTAAATCCATCCACCTACGGTCAGCTGATCTTTGAAAAAGGCCCAAAGTCCATTAAATGGAGGAAAACACAGTCTCTTTAATAAATGGTACTGGCAAAAGTGGATGTTCATCTGTAAAAAAATTAAACAGGAACCATACCTTACATTCTACACAAAAACTAACTCAAAATGGATCAAAAACTTAAATATAAAATCTAAAATGATAAAGATTGTGGAAGAAAAAATAGGCGCAACTCTTGGGCCCCTAATATATGGTAGAAAGAAGATACAAACCATAACTAACAATGCACAAACACCAGAAGATAAACTAGATAACTGGGAGCTCCTAAAAATTAAACACTTATGCTCATCAAAAGACTTCGCCAAAAGAGTGAGAAGAGAACCTACAGATTGGGAAAAAATTTTTGGCTACGACCTATCCGACAAGGGTATAAACTCTAAAATCTGTAAGATATTGTAACACCTCAACAACAAAAAGACAAATAATCTAATTTAAAAAACGGGCAAAGGATATGAACAGACACTTCAATAAAGAAGACATTAATTCAGCTAACAGACACATGAGGAAATGTTCATGATCATTAGCCATTAGAGAAATGCAAATCAAAACAACAATGAGATATCATCTCACCCTGACATTACTGGCACCAATAAAAACAAAAAACAAAAACAGAAAATAACATGTTGGAGAGGTTGCGGGGAGATCTGAACTCTTATGCACTGCTGGTGGGAGTGTAAAATGGTACAACCACTACGGAAACCTATATGGCGCCTCCTTAAAAAGCTAGAAAATACGATCCAGCAATCTCACTCCTAGAAATACATAGAAATATAGAGAACCGTCACATGAATAGACATATGCACCGTTATATTCATTTCAGCATTATTCACAATAGCAAAAAGATGGAAACAACCTAAATGCCCATCAATAGACAGACTGGATAAACAAACTATGGCACATACACACAATGGAATACTAAGCAACGATAAAGAAGAGCGATGAATCCGTGAAATATCTCACAATACGGATGAATCTGGAGGGCATTATGTGGAGTGGAATAAGTTAATTACAAAAAATACAAATACTGTATGAGATAAAAATTCAAGAAAAGGTTTACACACAGAAACAATCTTTGATGGTTATGAGGGAGTGGATGGCTGGGGAGGGGAAATCACTAACTACATAACAGACAAGTGTTAACTTTGGTGAAGGGAAAGACAGTACACAATATAGGGGGAGTCAACACAACTGGACCAAGGAAAGTCACAGAAGCTTCATAGACACATCTAAACACCCTGACGGACTGCGTTACTGGGGCTGAGGACCACGGTCACGGAGGTTATCTAGGTCAAACGGCATAACATAGTTCATAAAGAAAATGTTTTACACCCAACTTTGGTGAGTAGTGTCTAGGGTCTTAAAAGTTTGTCAGCGACCATCTAAGATACACCTACCAGTCCCATCCTATCCAGAGCAAAAGAGAATGAAGAAAACCAAAGACACAAGGGAAATATTAGTCCAAAGGACTAATGGACCACATGAACCACTGCTTCCACCAGCCTGAGCCCTGAAG
This sequence comes from Trichechus manatus latirostris, assembly GCF_000243295.1. Lineage (NCBI taxonomy): Eukaryota > Metazoa > Chordata > Mammalia > Sirenia > Trichechidae > Trichechus > Trichechus manatus. Next base: position 5,821,344 of record NW_004444092.1, read on the forward strand.
AACTGGACCGTGCCCGGCTACCACCACCGACTGCTCTGATAGGCATCACAATAGAGGGCCCCAGACAGAGCAGGAGAAAAATGTAGAACAAAATTTAAATTCACAAAGACAGACCAGACTTACTGGTCTGATAGAGACTGGAGGACCCCTAAGATTATGATCCCCAGACACAGTTTTAACTCAGAACTGAAGCCACTCCCAATGTTCCCCCTTCAGCAAAAGATTAGACAGGTCTATAAAACAAACAATAATACACGTGAGGAACATGCTTCTTAGCTCAATCATGTGTACCAGACGAAATGGACAACACCTACCCAAAAGCAAAGACAAGAAAGCAGGAAGGGACAGGAAAAATGGACAGAAGGGGTGGGGAAGGGGAGGGTGCTGACACATTGCAAGGACTGCAAACAATGTCACAAAACAATTTGTGTATGAATTGTCAAATGAGAAACTAATTTGTTCTTAAACTTTCCTCTAAAGCACAGTTTAAAAAAAAAAGTTTCTGCCAAACAACTTAAATTGCTAAAATACCCAAGGCATTTCATATTGTGCCTGACATTAAATAATGGTCATACAATAAATTCTTGAAATGAGTTGACCTAAGATCCACATCTTCTTAAAGATTTTCATTACTAAGTATAAACTAGATGGTGTGAATTTAAACACCTTCTGTCAATTCCAAAGTATACTTACTTCCAGTGATTCAAATATTATGAAACAGACTTATTAATAATTTTTCTATGTATTTATTTCCCAATCACAATATATAGAATTTGTAAGAAATAAAGAAATCAGAGGTAAAAATCTCATTTGCCTTTAGGAGTCTTTGCTATATTCTGTAGTCATTCCGCTTGCTGAGGCTCCTGGGAGGATATTTTTATTTATTTTTTACTTATTATATTTATTAGTCTATCTGTTCCCTAAATTCATAAAAAGGAAAGCAAATAACTCAAGTTCATTCTAATCTTACTAATCTTATATCATAATTTCTTTTCACAAAGCAGTAATGCTGCTTCTTGAAACAGGAGATAACAAAAACCCACGCCTCAAAATACATACAAAATGACATTTTTTCATTACTTATTCCTTACCTTGTAACACCCAATAAACATCACTAGTCTTTGCCAATTTTTCTAAAAGTGGTGCTATGGAGGTAATATTCATTCTATACTGGGAAAGCGCTTCACTGCTACCATTGTGAATCTTGATGGACCACTAAGAATAAGTAAAAATTAAGAATTAATGTGGTTATTTTTCACAGAAAAATTAAAGTACATAATCTACCCTATAGCTACAAGGTTAATTATTTTATGATAATTGTCATTTTTATTCAATATTAAAACAAAATTTAGTCAAAGTTGATCAAATGATTTTCATGGAAGGCAGAAAAAGTTGCTATAAAATTAGACTTTAAATGTAGGACATTCAAGAAAAATACAATTTTAGAGAAAACAATACTAATATTTAACACTGTGTTTCCTAAATTCACTCATATATTTTTATTAAAATTCATCAGTCGAATTAATTAAAATATAAGTGCAATCAAGAATTCTATTTATACATAGTAAATACTTTTCCTTAGTTCGTCCTTAATATGAAAAAAAAATCATTACATAAGAAAATAGCTAGTAACTTACTGTGGCAGCTCCTGCTACAATTACATGGGGCTTTGCAACAGAATCCTATAGAGAAAAAAATCTTCATGATAATGTAATATCCAGTCAAGGGAATTAATACAAGTAACATCTTTTTTTTCATTAGAATTTAAGTCCTTTTTCCTTCTAATGTGTTTTAATTTTCTAGATTTTCTTCTTGGATCTCGTTATAAAAAAATAGGCATCCAGTGCCTAAAACCTTACATGGTTATAAAGGACAGCATGAGAAGAGTCTTTGAAGAGATGATATTAGTACTGTATACAAAAATAAAAAAGGGGGGGATGCAATTTCTTTTAACTTGTCATAGCTTGTATGGTTAATTCTTTGATGTTCTTAAAAGTAAAAACAATCATCCAAATAAACAAAACCTGAAATCTAATATGACCTAATACTATTCTAAACTCTAAGTGAAATGCTCAGCACAAAGCTCTAGCATGTCAGCTAATTAATAATTATTTACGGAAGCCTACAAGGCACATAGTGTAAATGTTAAATTTAATACAAGGTCAGTGTCCTAAAGAAACTTAAAATCTCTTGTGAAAGCTAAATCCAACACGCATGTAACCAAATACACTGATAATTACTGTAGACCACAATGTGGGGGAAAAAAATAGACATCAACACCCAAATGCAAACTGTACTATTAATGATACCACCAATTACATAGTACTTAGGAGCCCTGGCGATGCAGTGGTTAAGAGCTACAGCGAGCTACGGCTGCTAACCGAAAAGTAGGCAGTTCAAATCCATCAGGCATTCTTTGGAAACCCTATGGGGCAGTTCTACTCTGTCCTGTAGGGTTGCTATGAGTCGGAATCGACTTGATGGCAATGGGTTTGCTTTTTGGTTTGGTTAGTAATTTACTAAATACTTTCTCTTAAATTACCTCATTTTAATATAGATTCTTGCCACCATGTGAGGTAGGTAGGAAGATACTATACATATCGTACAAAACAAGGAAACAGACTCAGAAAGGTTTATATGAGGCTTGGCAGGATAAGAGCCAGACCCGAAATCTTCTGACTCCTGAGTTCAGTGCATTTCCCACCACATCAAAGACTTGATATTACAATCACGTGCTTAAGAAACTAAAAATAAGTAGGAAATTTAATTAGAAAAAAAACTGACCCATACATAAATAAAGGTGAGTTACTGTCTAATTATAAAGGTTTACATTCTCACTGTAGGAAAGTATGAAAACAGAGAAAAATAACAAGATAAACCCATATTCCTTTCACAAATACACCTGTGCTTTTAGTTTAGTGTGCTTCATTTTACACTGTTAGAAAATTTTTTAGTGAAATATTTTTTCTTTACTTTTCCTCATTCCTAGGTGGTTCCCTTTCTCAGTCTTCACAGTAGTTTTCCGAAACCTTTTTTCCTTATGCAGGTCCCTCTTGTCCTCTTCCCCTTCACTTTCAGCAGAAAGTCTAACTCTCAAACTTCCTAGAGAAAATAGGATTTGTCTGTGTTCTTGCCTTCCTTCCTTCATCCTTATGGTTTCATCTATATACTCACCCAGTTTACATTCCTCTGACAAGAGAGTAAAGAAGATATGTCCCTATTCCACACAATGGCTAATAGCTTACTCTGTCTAGATCCCCTCCCTTTTCATTTCTGGGACTATGATTCCTGAAGTATCTCTTTCAACTATCGTATTATCAGTCTCATCCTCCTTCTCGACTTTCCTTCCTCCCCTCAACCTACAAACTGCTAAATCTTCTTTATCCTTTAAAAAAAAAAAACCTTCCCGCAACTCTCAAATCGCTCTCAAATTCTCCTTCACACCCTTGACCAACAGATTTCTTGAAAGAGCAGTTTCCCCTCTCTATGCCAACTTCTTCACCTCTTACTGATGCCTCAATTTATCATGTCTTTTTAATTTGGCCTTCACCATTCCATTAAAACTGTCCTCAGAGGCCGTTAATGAACTCTGGATTGCCAAGTCCTGTAGCTTCATTCTACCTTATTTAATTCCTAAAATGATGCTATTGACTATCCACCTTTTAAAATTCTTCCCTCCTGTGTGTGATATTACAAACCTTCTCTCTTGCTTCTGCTCCTACCCCTTTTACTGCCCCTTCTCAGAATCTTTTTGATAGTTCCACTTCCCACAAGCTCTTCTCTTCAATCTAAATTCTCTGCCAGTTCAATCTCTTTTATTCATATGACTTCAGAATCACCTCAATCCATACCCAGACTCCCAAAATCCACCTAAGTAGCTCAGACCTCTTAATGACTTCATTCACCTACAGGATTAAATCTAAATTGCCCATTTCTTCACAATTTACTCCAATGTCCTACCACTACCCTACTATATCTATCTCATCTTTCTGTTTAAAACCTTTAGTGGTTCTCCACTATCCTCAAAATAAATTCAACCCAATGTCCTTGTTTTTAAGAACTACATCCTAAAGTATTTAGAAATAAAAAAGGATATAAACGAAATAAATCCAACCTCCTAAAAATGGCTTAAAATATCATTCATAATCTAGTATCTGCTTACCTTATCTTATCAACTCCCCCCAAAATGAAGCACATGAAATGAACAACTAAAACGAAACACAAAGAAGCACTTTGTATTCTAGCTCTAGTCACACTAAAACTGTTGGTGACTGACTGAATAAGCTATACTCTTAGCTGCAGCATCTTTACCCGTGCTATTTCCTTTGAATGGACCAACTCCTTTCACTCCAGGTTTTCCCCTCTGAGATCACTTTATCTGAAAAGCAGCTTTGAAAACTTTAAATTACACTTAGTGCCCATCCTTTGTAAACCTTTTATATTCTGCACTTCTATTTTGGCACTCATCACTTGGCTTGCTTAATTACCTATATCTGCTAATCACCTAGAAGCTCTTTGAGGGGAGGAATTTCTGTCATGTTAACCAGTATATACACATTGTCTAGCCTAGTGCCTAGAATATGGCAGGTGATTTATAGTTCTTGGATAACAATCTACTTGAGTCCTCTAAATTCAACTTTGCTTTTATGCCGGTTTTACGACTGTTTGTTCCAGTAAACGAGTATCCCATAGTTCTTTTGGAAATGCTATCTCCTTTACAAAGCATTTTTAGACCATGACCTCTATACTCTCACCACTCCCAAGTGCCATTAAACGAGCCTTTACACATGATTCCTTCATAGTTCTTTGTGCTCAGTTCTGTGTCAGCTTTCACCTTACCATATCATCACTCATCAATAAGTCACGAGTACTAGATTTAGATTGCAAATTTCTTGACAGCTGAGACTGTTACTAATCCCTAGCCACATATCTAATACCCAGCATAAAGCTAGCACATAGTACACAGTAATAAAAATGTGAACCTCTGTATTCTCAGGATCTAGAAGCTTACTATAGAAGTAATTAATAAATAAATACTTGTTAAATGAATGAAAACAATCAACTAATCTATCTTTGGTAATTACATGGTCATCTACTTCAATAAGTTGAATTTTCCCTTTCTCCCTTTCTCCTAACAATCATAACGAGTTTTACAATAGAATCTAAGGCTCCAAAAACCAATTATGTAAATTATAAGAACTGAAATTTTGGACATGCACTATATCACCAGGTTAGTAAATAACCTGAAGGTTTTCTATTATCTTGCAGGACTTATATGTTATACTGTACTGATGTTTAAGAGTGAATTTCTACTACTTTGATCAACATACTTTCAAGTCCAGCACATATATGAAGCATCTATTTAAGTTACTTTAACTATACAAATAACATAACCCTGCTGGATATTTTTAAACATACCAATAAAAACAAAACACAATATGTGCAGTCCCCCCAGAAAGTTGAATTCTAAAAATTGTCTGCATGTTTGCGTTTTGGAAACATGAACACATTTTCTCAAAGAAACAATGTTAGAAATGTTGACTAGGTTCCCACAAGATCCTAAAAAAGCCTATTTAGTGTATGAAGTAGTTGCAGTACATTTAGTGCAAAAAATGTAGTACAATTAGTTGTAGTACATTTAGTCGAAAAAGAAGCGAAAAACACCACTGCAGCACAAGTAATTAAGCAAAACAAGGTCAACGAAATTGAATATTGTTTTATCCATCCCAAATACAAATGCCTCTGGGAAAGAATATAGATTTAATTAAAGGACTGACAAGGAGCTACACAGAGACTATTGTGGAGATTCTAAAGTGGACTTGTGAGAACCTATGGGTTTTCTGAGGTTAACAACACGCTTGCCCCTTATATCTAATTTACCTCCAAACATTATGAGCGAAAAGCTTATAGGCATTTCTTTTGGGTCACAAATGTAATGATAAAAGGGAAGAAAATAGGCTATTAAAAAGAAAAAAAGAAAAGAAGACGTTTCCTAAAGTATCTGGGCATGAGTTGAAGGAAAAAGGAGAAAAATGCTCAAGGGAATGTGCACATGTGCCATAAGGATTACCTGGGTTTCAATTAGCTAAATGTTTAACAGTAATAAAAAATTTAAGTCTGGAAAGGCTGGTGTAAGCATAATGTGCTTTAAGGTTAGAATGGTGGTAGTGGGGAAGAGGCAGTGGATCAACAGTTTTTCCTCTCAGTTAAGTGACAGAATCAGTCCAGCACTGTTTAGTTGCTATCAAGATGTGTACGAAGTACAGGAGACTAGGACAGGTGAGTAAGGAGAAGAAAGTTAATGGATGCTCATTTTAAAGTTTGATTGCTACAAACCAGAAAGTCTTATTTAAAAAACGAAAAAACCAAACCCACTGCTGTCGAGTTGATTCCAATTCATAGCGACCCTATATGACAGAGTAGAACTGCCCTGTAGGGTTTGCAAGGAGTGGCTGGTGGATTCGAATTGCCGACTTTTTGGTTAGCAGCCAAACGCTTAATGACTGCGCCACTGGGGCTCCAGAAAGGCCTATATGTATTTTCAAATACAGACCTCAGTCCACACTTTGATACATTGTTTCATAGAGCCGTTAACTTCTGGGTGCCACAGAAAATCCTGAAAGAGAAATGTTAAGAAGGAAAAGTCAGACACTGATATGTCCACCATTAATAATAAACATTAACTTATCTCTTACAGAGTGCTTACAAATAAAATGCCACCTTGTCTAACACACCTTCATCTCCCTTAGCAATTTGGCAAGCCTTACAATAGTTCTTGCACTCACTTTTGCCACCTTCTATACCTATCTCCACATTTTAACCAGAGTAATCATTAAAAATTTAAATCTGATCTTGCCACATCCTTCCTTAAATATTCAGGGGCTTTCAATTGCCCTCAAATAAAATCCAAAGTCCTTAGGATTGCTAAGAAGGTGCAGAATCTAGCCTCTGCCTCTCCCTTCTGCCTTTTCTCCTGCCACCTTCCCCCTTGCTCTCTATGTACCCTTTTGATTCTCATTCAACTCCTGGAATGCTCTAAGTGCTCCTTTTCCTCTAGCTCTTTGCATGTACTATTCCTTCTGCCTACAATGCTTTTAAACTCTTCCACTGAGCCTGGGGAACCCTACTTATCTTTGAAGAATCAGTTAAAATATCATTTCTCAAGGAGAAAGATAACATTCTGAACTCTCCTAAGACCCCACTCTTCCCCCTTTGCCATCCTTATCACACTTGTAATTGTATGTAGAGAACTGTAATGATGTACAAGCTCCATTAAGTCAAGGACATTTTTGTCTTTATCTCCACTGTATTCTCAGTGTCTAGAAGAAATTCCAGTGATTGAAAATTCACAGATACTCTTTTATGGATATTAATCCTGAACACACATACCAGCTTCAAATTAATGTACAAGATTATTTTTTTCTGGACAAAAATCTGAGGGACTAACTTTTCTATTTTATTATACAACTCATTTATTATTTAACATTTATTGTATTATCTTACTATTCTTATCCATGCTCAAAAATACACTAAGATATATTTAGTATGTACAAAACATTAGCTGATCTGCAAACAAATTAACCAGTGAATACAGTTTCAACATTATAACATTTAGCTTACTATTAGATGAACTTACCACTTTAACTGATGCAATCTTGTCTTCAAAAGGAATGTTTTCATGCTGCCATAAAAAAAGGAGACAAACGTTAATGCATAGATTAATTTTATGTAACTAATTCCCCTGTAAGCTGCTTTTGTTGATTTACTTTTATGTATCAAATATCAACTATATATATACAACCTGAAGGGGTAAAGACCTGTATAGAATACCACAAACAACTAATATTAGGTAAATTGTTTATACATGATTTTCAATATCTAAGAAGTTTAAAGATAAAACCTCAACTACAAACAAGCAGATACGTGAACTTGCCTATATAAATATTTTGCCAAGCTTGCTACAACTCCAGTTTAGCCCTACTATTACTATCTGTGGCAGACATGAATTGCCCCCTTAGATTTCCTGAGTCCCTTCCAATTAGGCAGCACCATATGACTAGTTCTGGCCAATGCAATGTGGCTAGATGTGACGTGGGTCACTTCCAGGCTAAAATTTCCCAGGGCAATTCTCCTGTCTTTATCTAACCTGGTAAGGAGAGCGAAGTGGCTGCATGTTCCAAATGGTACAACTAGAAGATAGTAAAACTTCCAACAGCAGAAATCCCTGGATGACTAGGTGGAGCAAAGCATCTTAGCAAACCACCTAGGATGTACAGCACTTCTTGTTGTTGCTGTTGGGTGCTGATGAGTTGGTTCCAACTCATAGCGACCCCTACATACAACAGAAGGAAACACTGCCTGGTCCTGAGCCATCCTCACAATCGTTGCTATATGTTTGAGCCTGTTCTTGTAGCTACTGTTGTCAAGCCATCTTGTCGTGGGTTTCCCTCTTTTTTCTTGACCCTCTACTTTACCAAGCATGATGTCCTTCTCCAGGGACTGGTACTTCCTGATAACATGTTCAAAGTATGTGAGACAAAGTCTCGCCATCCTTGCTTCTAAAGGAGCATTCTGGCTGTACTTCTTCCAAGACAGATTCATTGGTTCTTCTGGCAATCCATGGTATATTCAATATTCTTCACCAACACGGTAATGCAAAGGCAGCACTTAGTGAGAAATAAACTTGTGCTTTGTTAAGTCATCAAGATTGTAGAGTGGTTTGTTGCTGCAGCAACATCTAGCCCATTCTCATCAATATGCTAGCATAGGTCTTGAACGAAGAGGAATGGACATATATGACTCTAAGTTATTGTAGGTTTTCACTTTGAAAACAGTGGATAAATAGTCCAGTTGTAGAAAAAATTAAAATTTGGAGACTACAACTTTTTTATAACCAAGCATTCCAGATAAGTAGAAATCCTTTCAGAGTTAGAAATCCTGGTTGAGGTGGAGGTATACCCGTTGCCATCAAGTCAATTCCGACAAATATTGACCCTATAGGACAGAATAGAACTACCTCATAGGGTTTCCAAGGAGCAGCTGGTAGATTCGAACTGCTGACCTTTTGGTGAGCAGCCAAGCTCTTAACCACTGTGCCACCAAGACTCCAAGGAGGAGGTAGAAGTGGTCAATAAGAAGCTAATTTTATGACTAACACCAATGTTTTCATTTATTTAACCAGACAACATTTATTTTGAAACCTCTATGAAATAAAGTTTGCTTTTATCAGCAGTTAAACTTTTCAGATCCTTGTTGGTCTTCCTAAAATATCATTTCCCAAAATGGTATCTAACCCAAAACCAAAACCCACTGCCATCAAGTTGATTCCGACTCACAGTGACCCTCTAGGACATAGGAGAACTGGCCCATATGGTTTCCAAGGAGTGGCTGGTGGATTTAAACTGCCGACCTTTTGGTTAGCAGCCAAAGGCTTAACCACTGTGCCACCAGGGCCCTGAAATGGTATCTAGAGGCCATTAATTCAATAGAACTTTAAGGTATGTTATACAAAAAGTTTCCTTGGTCAAAGTCTGGGAAACATTAGGCCAAACAAAATTACACAGATATTTTCCTCTTCTTACCTGCCCCCCGCCCCCCCAACTATTTTTAAATTCTTCCTCAGAGAAATTGTGTGTCATGGGCTTTTTTTTTTTTCCTGTTCTTGCAGTTAGTTAAATTCAATCTTTCTTCTTTTTCTTGATTATTTTAACATAACATTTGACGTATATATATATAAAAGAATTTCACATACATGTAAGTCATAAAACAGTGAAAATAAACACTCATGAATCCATAACAAAAACCAGAACATCACCTGTGTGCCCCTCTCCCTATATTACCTCCACGCTTCTCCCAAAGGAAACCACTATCCTGATAAAATATTATCCAATCTAATACACAGTCCATATTCAAATTTCTCCAATTTTCTAATAATGTTCTCTCTATACTTCTTCAATTTTTATTTAGAATCCAATTAAGATAAAATACTGCATTTGGATGTCATGTCTCTTTAGTCTCATTTAATCTGTAACATTCTCTGGCCTTTTAAAACTTTTATTAAATAACTTCTTTAGAGTCTAGGTCAGTTGTCTGATATAATGTACCAAAATCTAGATTATAAATAGCACTGGTATTTACTTTCTTATATATAACTCTTAATACATGTAAGAGTTTCTTTAGTAGTAATTCTAAAGGTCCAGAGGCTATATGAAAGTTCACCCTCACATGATAATGCAAATTGTTTTCTGAAGTGTAACAATTTACATTCCCGTCAACAATTTATGACATCTGCTGATACACGGCCTCTCTACAACATCCTCTCAGACGTCATCTTTTTTTCCATTGTCAGATTTCTTAATTTCTGCCATTATAGTAGGTGTAAAATAGTATCTCAATAAGACCTTAATTCACACTTTCTTGATTACTAATGAAATTAAACATATTTTCAGGTTCATACTGGGAATTCATGTTTCCTCTTCTGTGAAATACCTGCTATATCTTTCCCTTTTTTCCAACTGGGTTGCCTTTTTAAAATTAATTTGTAGTTCCTTATATATTCAGAAGAGGGCACTGGTGATTCAGTGGTAGAATTCTTGCTTTCCATGCAGAAGACCCAGGCTCGATTCCCTGCCAATGCACCTCAAGAACAGCCACCAGCCATTTGTCAATGGAAGTTAGCCTGTTGCTATGATATTGAACAGGTTTCAGTGGAGCTTTCAGACTCAGACATACTAGGAAAAAAAAGCCTGGTGATCTAACTTCTAAAAATCCCCCAGTGAAAATCCTATGGATCACAACCGTCTGATCCCATTGTGCCTGGGGTCACCATGATCCCATTGTGCCTGGGGTCACCATGAGTTGGGGGCCAATTTGACGCAGCTAACAACAACATATCTTCTGGATATGTTTTGTAAATATCTTCTCCCAGTTTGTAGCTTGTCTTTTTCCTTTAAGGTATCTTCTGACGAACAGATACTTTTAATCTTAAGGTATGTGGATTTATCCATCTCCTATAGCTAGCACTTTTTGTTTCTTATGTAAGAAAAACTCTTCCCTACCTTGAGGTAATGAAGATACTGTCCTATAATTTTTTTCTAAAGGTTCCTAAGTTTTGATTTTCACACTTAAGTCTAAATTCAGCTAGAACTGATTTTACTTGATAGTGGGAGGTAGGGATCCAATTTTATTTTTTTCCCACATACGTAACCAATTGCTTTGGCACCATTAATTGAAGAGACCCTCCTTTCCCCAGGGATCCTCAATAGCATACCTGTTACTTATCAAATCTTTGTATATGAGTGTGTCTATATTAGAGCTAGACATTCTGATCCATTGGTTTCTTTGTCTAGCTGTACATCAATTCCACTCTGCCTTAGAGACTACAGAGTTAAAATAAGTTTTTCTATTTTAAGACAAGTCCTTTCCTTTCCCCTCATTCTTCAGGTTAAAAAAAAAAACAAACCTGTTGCCACCGAGTCGATTCCAACTGAGTCGATTCCAACTCATAGTGACCCTATAGGACAGAGCAGAACTGTCCCACAGGGTTTCCAAGGAGCGGCTGGTGGATATGAAATGCCAACCTTCTGGCTAGCAGCCAAGATCTTATTACTGCACCACAAAGGTATGTTGGTTGTGGTTATTCTTGGTCCACTGCCTTTCCATATAATTTGGAATCAGCTAGTGAAGTTCCATAAAAAATTTTGTTGGGATTTTATTGGTATTACATTGAATCTGTAGCTCAACTTGGAATAACTGACATCTTTACAATATTGAGTCTTCCTATCCAAGAGTATAGTATATATCTTCCATTTAATGGTGTCATTTTAAATTGTCTTTCAATAAAGTTTTATGGTTTTTCTGCATACAAATCTTCCAAATTTTCTAGATTTATTCCTAGGCACCATAAACTTTTTGTAACTATTGCACATGGTATATTTTAAATAACATTTTGAACTCTTTATTGCTAACATGTGGATATGCAATTAATTTTTAACAGTTTTATTGAGGTACTAACATTAATTTGTGCAAGCTCATCTTAAAATCAGCTATCTTGATAAAGTTTTTATTACTTCTAGTAAATTTCTATAGATTCTTTGGGGTTTTCTATGTAGACAACTACATGATATTGAATAATGAGTTAATTTCTTTGTAATCCCTATATCTTTAAATTATCTTCCAAAATATATAAATGGCCAATAAGCACATGAAAAGATGCTCAACAACATTAGTCATTAGGGGAATACAAATCAAAATTACAATGAGATACCACTTCACACCCATTAGGATGGCTATTATCAGAAAAACAGAAAATAACATCTGTTGGCAAGGATATAGAGAAATTGGAACCCTCATCCATTGCTGATGGGAATGCAAAATGATGCAGCCATGGTGAAAAACAATTTGGTGGTTTGTCAAAAAATTAAAAATTGAATTACCATATAACCCAGTGCAGAAAATGGTGCGGCAGTGTAGGACCCTTGTCTAACTTCAGGGGAAGGAGAAAGAATCAAGATCATCAGCCCAAGGCTGATTCCTATGAGGTGGAGGTCAAATGTACCTCCACCCTCCAACCTTTTTACCAATTCTGACAGCAGCTGTCCCTCCCGTGGCACTCTATACTTCTCTGCTGGGTTCAACAATTTGTTGCAATGGCCACACAGAACTCATGGACCATACTCACAGTTATGAGGTTTATTAAGTAAGTAACAGGTGCAACTCCAGATACAATTCTTTGATCAGGACAGCTTTTTCTCACCCATGCCCGCAGGGAGGCCTCTCCCTCAGCACCTCGGGCCCCAGGGCTGGCCTCTGCCCTGCTCAGGCCAAGCAGTACAGCTTTTTAGCTCCACCAACAAGTGCCCAGAGGCACCCACTGTAGCCACCTCACTGTGTGTGCCAGGAAGATCACTGTGCTGTCTTGTGCCAGTCTCTAAGTTCTGCTGCTGCCATTTCTCTACCACCACTTCTCCCCATCTCCAGTGTTACAGCTCTTTCTGCCCCCTGGGTCTAGGAGGTTCTCAGTGCAGGGACCCTAGGTCCAAAGGACACATTCCACTCCCGGCTCTTCTTCTTGGTGGTAGTGAAGTCCCCCCTCCACTTCTGGGATTGGCTCCCTTTAAGCCTAGTGGAATGGCAAAACTGACCAATCCCCTCATTAGGGTTCCATACTCCTTATTTGCATAATCCCACCCCTGCAAGGGTTCCATGCACCTTATCTGCATCGTTGGTAGGCTGTCCAATCCCCTCGGTGGGCCACCAGGACCTTATTTGCACAGTGCCACCCAATCATTGTATGGGAGTCACAAAGACTATGTCCAGAAGGGACATATGAAGTAATTTACTGCACCACACCCAGCCATTCAACTCCTATGTATATATCCAAAGAATCTGAAAGGAGGGACTCAAACAGATGCTCCTACACCAATGTTCATTGCTGCATTATTCACAATAGCCCAAAACAGGAAACAACCTAAGAGTCCACCAATAGCTGAATGGATAAACAAAATGTGGTATATCCATACAATGGAATATTATTCAGTCATTAAGAGAAATGAAGTTCTGATACATGCTACGATATAGATAAACTTTGAAAACATTATGCTGAGAAGAATAAGTCAGACATCCATATAAAACCCATTGCCACCGAGTTGATTCTAATTCATAGTGACCCTACAGGGCAGACTGATAGGGTTTCCAAGGTTATAAATCTTTTTGGAAGTGGACTGCCACATCTTTCTCCTGTGGACAAATGATGGGTTTGAACTGCCAACCTTTCAGTTAGCAGCTGAGTGCTTAGCTACTGGGCCACTGGGGCTCCTTAAGTCAGAGACAAAAAATATTATATGACTGTACTTACATAAAATATCTAATAGGCAAATACATAGAGACTAATGTTTATTAGTGGTTACCAGGGGCTGCGAGGAGCGAGGAATGGGACATTATTGCTTAAGGGGTACTGGGTTTCTATTTAAGGGACTGAAAAACATTTCAAAATAGATAAAATTGCAAAGGTTTTGTTTATATATATTTTACCACAATAAAATTAATATATATATATCTTTCTTCTGCTAGGACCTCCAATACAATGTTGAATAAAAGTAGTGATAATGGACATCCTTGTCTTCTTCCTGATTTTAATGGAAATGTGTCTAAATATTCATGAAGACTATTTACTGTAGTGTTCTAGAACCTTTATCAGGTTAAATTAGACTAAAAAGGAACTCTCCTCGTAGAGAAAGAATGACCTCAATTGTCTGATATGTCGAGAGTATTCTCTAAATATCGAGCCATAACTTCATAAAAATCAAGATGCTAATATTCCTCTGTATTTCTGCCAAGTTTTATTTGCTTGCCCCATCATTAACTGAGAGAGCAGTGAGAAATCCCTCCACTATAATGGAGGATACGTAATACGATTTTTCTCTATAGTTACATTAATTTTTGCTTTATACATTTCATGGCTAACATACTAGATGTCTACAAATTTAAAATCTTCTTAGTGATTTGAATCTTTTGTTATTAAAAAGTGACTTTCTCTATACCTAAAAATACTTTTTGTCCTTAAAATATATTTTGTCTTGCATTAATATGGCTTATTTTTCTTCAGTAAGGATTTGGTGAATCTTATCTCATTTTTAATTTAAACCTTTTCTTACCTATTTTCTTTAGGTAGATCTTTTAAAGCAGCAGAAAGTTCTTTTTAATCCAGTCTGAAAATCTGTCCTCAGCTGGCAAGTTCAGGCTACTTTATTTATTTTGATTACAGGTATGTTTCTACCATCTTACTTTTAGATTCTATTCCTTCATCCCCAGCTTTTTGCATATACATATGCTTATGAGTGTGTGTGTGTGTGTGTGTAAAATATTTTGCACTGGATGAGTTTGGTTTAAGTTTTTTTTTCTTCTAGTTTGGAACTGACATATCCAGATTCTATTCCTTTAGTTCTTACCTTTGAAGTTTTATTGCACATCTTTAAGTTAAAGTAAGGCAGTATCTTAGCGAATGTCTTAGTTTTCTAGTGCTGTGTAACAAAAATACCACAAGTGGGTGGCTTTAATGAATAGAAATTTTTTTTTCTCACAGTTTAGAAAGCTGGATGTCTGAATTCAGGGCGCTGGCTCTAGGGGAAGGCTTTCTCTGCCAGCTCTGGGGGAAGGTCCTTGTCTCTTTCGGCTTCTCTTTCTTGGCTCCTTGGTGATTTCCAAGTGGCATCAGTCTTTCTCCATTTGTGCTTCTTTCTCTGTGCCTAATCTGTTCTTTTTATATCTCAAAGGTAATTAGCTTAAGACATACCCTACACTGATACGCAGTCTCATTAATGTAACAAAGAAAACACTACTCCTAAATGGGATTACATCCACAAGTATAGGGGTTAGGATTTACAACATCTATTCTGGGGGACACAATTCAATCTGTAACAGCAGGTAAACAGGACCTTTAATTGTCATCATCTCCTTGATTTATATGCCATACTGCCCAGTTCTTTAGTTCCATCTTTTTATTAAGTGCAAAAAGACACTACTATTTTATTCATTATAATTTTGTTCATTTAGATTTACACGTCTACTATTTTCTTTACTAATCATAGTTTCTTATATTTCAGATCATTTTTTCTCTGAATTATTTTCCTCCTTCCTGAAGTTCATCCTTTAGAAACTCCTTGAGTGCAAGTCCATCTGGTAGTAAACCTTCATAGTTTTTGTTTATCTGAAAATGTCCTAACGTTTCAAGAACAGAGATATGTTTACACTAGGTATATAATTGTAAGTTGAAAATTATTTTTCCTTAGCACTTTAAAGCAATTATTCTCCTGTCCTCTGGCTCTCAATATTGCTATTGAGAAATATGTTGGCCCAAAAAACTATTTGCATCTGCCTGCAGGACAACCCTATTCCTTCCAGCTTGCCTCCTGTCACTGCTGCCATCAATGGTTTTGCCTCATAGTGTTTTTCTTTTGGGAGGAGGGTCTCTCATTTCCTCCAAGTCTAGAAATACATCAATGAGTATTTTTTTTAATCTAGAATATAGTTAGTTTAAGGTAGAAGGGGCCCCCAGAGTATCTAGCTTGCCCTATAGCTGGAAGCAACATGAAACAGGTTTCTTTACTGCAAGACACTGAAGTTTTTAATATCCTAGCCTAAATTAAAACCATCTAAGGGGGAATATGGTACTCAACATTGCCCAAACTTATTTGACCAGAGCTTCTCACAGAACTAGTCTTCCACAAAATACAATCTGAAAAAATCCTGTTCTAAAAGCTCTTATTAAAATAACTTGCTTCAAGCGTATTGCACCCTTTTGGCTATTGACTAAACCATTGTAGCTTTTTTCAAGCAGTGGTTGCCGAATCCATTATTCTACTGTCTAGCAAGTCCCAAGATTCTAAGCCCAGAAATACTAAAACAATTTCTTTGAAATCATAAATCTAATTTTTTAAAAAGTTTATTAAATATTTTAGTTTAAATTTTGATAATCCATATCAAATACTTCTGACTCTTCAATATAATTTTAAGTGTGTAATACAAATGGAATATATATTTGCAGAAAGAAAATAAAATGAAATGCTGATTTTTTTTTTCTATTATTCAGCTTTAAAATCTATACTTGCCTTTCGTAATGGACAAATTCTTTAATAACCTATAGACTGTTAATAGTTCCTAAAAACTTAGATACTCCACTATCATCACTACGTGATTAGGTGCATAGCTGTGAGGCCCCTAATTTTACAATTTCTTACCACAGGCCAAGTTGATACATATAGGCAGATTTTCATCATAAATTCATGAGCTACTCCCTCTACAATTCTGAATTTTCTTATACTCCACTTTTCTCCTCTTGCCATTTCCCACTTCAATCACTTGAAGATAATGATTAGAAACCTGGATCACTTAAAAATGTGTAAACAGAAGGCTATGATGAGAGAATTCACACAAGAATTAACTAATTAATTAACATAGAGAAAAATGTTTGTCTTTGTTACTTTTCAAAGTTATATTTTTTAAATGAAAAATTTTCTATCAAAAAAGAAGTTTTGCTACTTCAATTATGTTGCTCTTTTTAATTATACAGTTTAATCGCCCAGTGCTAGCGAGGTTGTGTATAATTTGAAACTATTCGGCAGTATAATCAATAATTTTTAAAATGCTTATATTTTTTAATGTCTTTTCATTGTAGAGCTTCATCCTAAGAAAATAATTAAAAAAGCAAAGTTTTCACACAAAGATGTAATTGAAAATGTCCTTTTTTTAACTGCAAAAAGTTCAGGAAAAAAAAAAGAGAATACATAAAATTGCATTATATCCACGAAATAATATGCTACCATCAAGAAGACACTTCAATTGACTATATAATAATATGGCCAATTATGATAAGTGGAGGTGAAGAAAAACAAGATATAAAACTGCACATGCTAAACGATTACAAGTATGTTTAAAAAGAGAGACCAAAAAGAAACATGCCAAAATATTAACAGGAGAAAGAGGGATGATATTTTCTCTTTGTCTTCTTTCTAAGGAATTTTTTAAGTTTTTCCATGGTGTGAACATATTACCTCTGAAAACCAAAAGTTTTAATTAATAAATGTCTTGCCAATACCTTACCCCCACTTCTTTTTCTTATGTTCCCCAACATAGCAAAGCACCCCTTTTCCCTGTCAACTTTGCCAAAATCAAAGTAAAGCTTTTGCAGTTTCTACTGTTAATCTTGAGAGACACATTCCTCCTATATCTATTCAGTTGGTTAGCTTCTAAAAACAGCACCCGAAAGAAAGGAATAGACCAATTTTACCTTATTTCCTTCTTCTTTGAATTGTGGATTAATTATTTTTACAAAAGAATAAAACAACTGACGAATTCTGGAATCTCCAATGAATGCAATATGTTTATCTATGAGGCAGCTCTTTGCTTCACTGAAACCAACAAAGAAATCTTAATAAATAAAAACCAGTATATGGGCTTTTCAAAGAACATAGTTGTGAAGAAAGTTGAACAGGATTGTTATCCTGGATTGTTATTTTGGAGGACACAATTCAATCCACAACAGTGGGTAAAGACGACCCAGTTATGCTGCTTTAGAAACAGATGGCCAGGTTTACTTAACTTACAAGTCAGTGGATTACCAACTGTATCTCAATAATAACAAGCCCCGTTTATTTATTATTTCAGATACACTCTTAACTGTACTTAGTGATTTACCCATTATCTCATTTAATTCTCAAAATAATTCTATGGGTAGGTATCCATGTCCTAAAGCAAGAGTCCTTGGCTTAAGGGCTATTGCTTTGGGCATGGTTACCTCTCACCAGAGATAAAGTATCTTGGTCAAAACTCTTTCGACAAAGCCTTTGGGTAGGAGCCTTCATCTGGAATCAGCCCCACCCTTATTCTCAGTTAGCAAGTTTCTAACCCCATCTAGAGAAGTGAAGTACTCTCCTTGCATCATCAACCCTTACTGTTACCACTGTTAGTTGTCCTGAGTGAATTCCGACTCATGGAGACCCCATAAATGCAGAGCAGAACTGCTCCACTCCACAGGGTTTTCAAGGCTGTTACCTTTCGGAAGCAGATCACCAGGCCTGTCTTCCGAGGTGCCTCTGG
This sequence comes from Trichechus manatus latirostris, assembly GCF_000243295.1. Classification (NCBI taxonomy): domain Eukaryota; kingdom Metazoa; phylum Chordata; class Mammalia; order Sirenia; family Trichechidae; genus Trichechus; species Trichechus manatus. The sequence continues at coordinate 5,839,938 of NW_004444092.1, forward strand.
GGGGGTTTGAACCAACGACCTTTCAACTAGTAGTCAAGTGCTTAACTGTCTGAGCCACATATTAGATACTATGACCTATCCTAGAAAAGAGAAAAACAAACAACAATTAAACAGAGAAACCTTACCTGATTTTGTATTTATGCATCATACAACTGTGAGGTTGCCAAACTTTCTCTCCAAGAAATCTGCCACTTGAAAGAAGATATTCACACGAATCATTGCCTGTAATAAACACAACTGTGTAGTAAACAGTATTTAAATTTTTTATATATTGGCTATCTTGACCCCAGGAGCCCTGGTGGCGCAGTGGTTAAGCGATCAGCTGCTAACCGAAAGGTCAGCGGTTTGAACCTACTAGCCACTCCACAGGAGAATGTGGCACAGGAGATGTGGCAGTCTGCTTCCATAATGATTTACAGCCTTGGAAATCCTATGGGGCCATTCTACTCGGTTTTACAGGGTCACTATGAGTCAGAATCGACTTGACGGCAAAGGGTTTATCTTGACCCCACCGAAGCTCTTTGAGAATACAAAGTTTTTAAAAAAATTTTTTTTTACTGTACTTTAGATAAAGGTTTACAGAACAAATAGTTTCTTATTAAACAGTTAGTACACATATTGCCCTATGACAATGGTTAACAACCCCACGACATGTCAACACTGTCCCTTCTCAACCTTGGGTTCCCTGAGAATATAAAGTTTTCTATGCTTCACTATAACTTCCAGATGCATATTACCCATTCATGAGAAGCACAGTAAATATCAATACATTAATATTTAAGAGAACAAGAGCCAGTAATGGTATATACTTCACCCTTGTGAAGAAGTCCTAGGTGCTTGGCATAAGGAGGAGCCTCTGCCAAAAATGTAGGCCAGACTCCATTTTTTACTGCTCATTCTGAGCTGACTCTCAAAAGTCAGCTAGCCAGAATACCTCAGGAAGCCTGCAGGCTCCCCTCTCATAGCATGCTCTCAGAAAGGATACTCACTCAGGCTGGGCCCCAAACATCCATAGATTAACAAGAGGTTAACTGACACAAATTTTATGATTAACAAAACAGTGCTTAAGGGATCTTGCAATTGTCTGGGGCCTGTTATATCATGATTTTGTAAATGTCAAACAATCCAAATTTTTTCCTTGTAAATTCCTCGATCTTCTGTACTTAAACTCTGTAAAAAATTCCTTTTGCTGGAGTACTTCTGTGAATCCTCACGAAATGCTGTCCCATCCAGATCACTCTATCCCTTCAATAAAACCCAATAATTTTCACAGAAGCTCCAGTTTGCTCTTTGATACCCTCTCTAAGAGACTCCTAACCCCTAAATGCCATGCTCAGTGCTTTGGCACTTCCTTCTGCCTCAGGTTTTCTTTCCAGGGATGTTATCTCAACCTCAAATTAGCCTTAACATCTGCTTATTCCTCTCACTTCTAGTTTGGAAAGAAAAGTTGAAGGGATAAAAAGGAACGCATTTTTGGAAATGACTTCCTATTCAACTATTATTATACTTAGTACATTAGCATATCTGGAGACCTAGTAAATATTCAAATCTTTTATAAACCCAGTCCCTGATTTTCAGCACTTCCCTGTGAGGAAGTAAGAGATTCCTATTCTGTAAATGTACAAAGAGAAAATTTACTTATTAAAGAACTTCTTTAAAAGCTTAATAAAATTTCAACCTTTTACAGCCTTACAAAGATAACATTTAAATTGGTTAAACACAAAGTCATGGAGACATTATCAGTATCAACAAAAAAGGCAAATTTCACAGTTATTAATATTCAGCCTTTCTACTTCTCTTGATATCTCTTGCCTTTCTTTAGGATGACCAACTCATCTCAGTTTGGTTGGGATGTTCATCATTCTAAAAAAGGGAAGTTTTATATTTGAGAAACTTCTCAGTAAAGTGGGCTAAGTGGTCACTCTACTTCCTTTGGCCATTTTACCGTAAATTAGCCAGATGGTACAACCAGGGGGTTAAAAAGGGGGTTTGGAGGCATTAAAAATTCAAATATGTCAAATGAGGGAAAAATGAGATATTTAGATTAACCATGGGGTTTAATAAAACATACATACTAGTTTAATAATTAGTTCAATAATATATGCTTTATTAAATCCCAATTAAACTAAATATCTCATTTTCCCCTCATTCATTTGACATATTTGAATTTTTAATGCCTCCAACCATAAAACCAAACCCACTGCCATCTAGTTGATTCTGACTCATAATCCCCCTTTATAGCCTCCCTGGAAGCACAGTGGTCAGTGGTTGGAACCCACCAGCCACTCTCTGGAAGAAGATGTGGCAGTCTGCTTTTGTAAAGACTACAGCCTTTGAAACCCTATGGGGCAGCTCTAATCTGTCTTATCGGGTTGCTATGAGCCGGAATCAACAGGACAGCAATAGGTATTATCTAATTTCATCTCGAATTCTCTATTAACAGCCAATCAACACAAAGCTGTATTTATTTTACAATTAATGTAAGGATAAGGAGCCTGGTAAGAGGAATACTATGGAACAAAAGTTGTATTGAACCATTCAGGCTGGGGATAAGGAAGACCCAAAGATATTTAAAGTAGAAGAACCCATCTCTTTTTCTCTATCCATTTATTCACCTATCTGGCCAAAATACACAAAAAGTGATACAAATGCAAAACAGCTATGTATAATTACTGAAAAGGTTGTTGCTCTAAAATAGAACATTAAGGGAAAGTGAAAAAGCTGTATTATCTTGTTGGTGGAAAACTGGGTAAGAGAAGTAAAATATAAATTATTGCAATTTTATAATAATATATATAGTTTGAGTTTTTTTGTATTTTAAAGATTTTTAATAACATGTTGGAATTGACTTGACGGCAATGGGCTTGATCTTACGTAAACTAAAAATAATTAGTTCTTAATTTTTTCCAATCATTAAAAACTAATTTTAGTTCTAAAAAAACAAAATTGAGCTACATAAATAACCAAGGAAGAGAAAGGAACACAGGAACACACAATCAAATTATTTCCCTAAAAACAGCACTTCTGCTGCATTCTTTTATAATGGTCATGTAGTAACATTCTATTAAAAATGTGGTAAACTGTTTAAAATTAGGATGAAAATTCCATATTTATAGCATTTCTACCTACTTAAACACATCTACTAAACCAAGTAAAAAATAACGTTTATCTATTTTTTTAAAAAGTTATAGAAAAGGTTGTAAATAACTAAAATAACTAGGCATGAATTCTCTGAGGTTTTTTCCCCCCTTTTCTTTCTTCTTTTTCAATTCCTTTTGTTTTTGGAAGGGAGGTGTTATGAATTGAACTGTGTCCCCAAAAAATATGTGTTGGAAATCCTCTATACCTGTGGTTATAATCCCATTTGGGAATGAGTTGTCTTGGTTATGTTAATGAGACCGGATTTGTATAGGGTGTGTCTTAAATCAATCTCTTTTGAGATTATACAAACAGGCAAAAGAAGTAGAGATGGGGAGAGAGATACTAAGCCACATGAAGACTGCCCTGAGCAGAAGCTCAGAAGAGACAAGGACCTTCCTCCAGAGTTCACAGAGAGAGAGAAAGCCTTCCCCTAGAGCTGGCACCCTGAATTCAGACTTCTAGCCTCCTAAACTGAGAGAAAATAAATTTCTGTTGGTTAAAGCCATCCACTTGTGGAATTTCTGTTATAGCAGCACTAGATAACTAAGACAAGCAGACTGTGGTTGTTATTTTATTTTTGTTTTAAATCAAAGCCGAAACAGAACACACACCTTGATCAGTCTTCAGTGTCTGGAATAATGTTGTTTGTTATGCATCTACATGGGTTATCAATCTGATTTTGTGGAGACAGAAGTACCATACCAACATCTTAAAATAACTGGTCTTTTTTCCACCAGAAAATCTGTTTAAAATGCAAAGTTCTTCTTTTCCATCCCAATATTACTAGTTCAGCTATTAGAAAACAACAGCTCTAATCGGATGACCTCATATTAGAAAACCACCACCACAAGGCACGTCAAGTCAGTTCTGAATCACGGTGGCCCTATGTGTGTCAGAGTAGAACTGTGCTCCAAAGGGTTTTCAATGGCTAATTTCTGAGCATCAGATTGCCAGGCCTTTCTTCCAATGCACTCCTGGGTGGACTTGAATTGTCAACCTTTCAGTTAGTAGCTGGGCACTTAATCATCTGTGCCACCCAGGGATTCCATTTTAGAAAAAAACCATATCAAAACAGATTCAATGTTGTCACTAACCAAAAAGTCATGACAAACACAATATTTTTAGAGATTACTCGTCTTTCCAAAAGAAGGTCTTAATCTGCTAGTGAATGCTAGTGTGATAATGATCCTTCTTAATATATTTCAGAATGCAAAGGTTTGTCTTCTTTTTTTTACAAGTCTTATATCTGAATTTAATGGTTCTGGTGGCACAGTGGTTACAAGCTACCACTGCTAACCAAAAGGTTGGTAGTTTGAATCTACCAGCTGTTCCTTGGAAACCCTATGGGACCGTTCTACTCTGTCCTATATAGTCATTATGAGTCAGAATTGACTCGACGGCAATGGGTTTGGTTTATACCAGCATAGTGGTTAAGAGCTCGGCTGCTAACCAAAAGGTCAGCAGTTCAAATCCACCAACTGCTCCTTGGAAACCCTACCGGACAGTTCTATTCTGTCCTATAGGGTCGCTAAGAGCTGGAATCGACATGATGACAATGGGTTTGGTATACCTTTTCAGGGTCCAGAGGAGAGAAACACCACCAGTTGATTATTTTAACAATGAAAATTTGACATGAAGAATTATTAGCGATATAAAAGAAATGCTAACTAGACAACTGAAAAGGCAAAAAGAGATTGGTTTTATTTTTATATTAGTAGGCAAACAATTAAAATAGTGGTAGTAATAACAAGCACTACGGTAATCTGAGTAAAAATCAATCAACCTCATCTAGAAAAGCAAATTCCACAAAATCCATACTCTAAAACTAATGCAAGTCCTCTTTCTGTGAGAAGGAAATAGTTTTTAGATCAGATCAGTAAATGTAAATGTAGATGTTAAAATACGCTAACGTGCCACACTTTTATTATGTATACTAGCTTTACGTAAATATCTACTGGTACATATTTTCCTTTCCAAAATTGACCAAAGGAAACTCCAGTTATTATTTTCAATTGCCTACTATAATTTTTTTTTTTTTTAAATATTTTATTGTACTTCAGGTGAA
>NW_004444092.1:5845904-5852782 GCF_000243295.1 Trichechus manatus latirostris
AGGTTGTGTTAGTTTCCCCTGTATTGTGTACTGTCTCACCCTTCACCCAAGATACCACTTGTCTATTGCCTATTTAGTATTCCCCCCCACCCCTCCCATCCCTGGTAACCAACAAGAATTGTTACATTTTCGTGTGAACTTTTTCATGGGTTTTTACAATAGAGATCTCATACAATATATGTCCTTTTGTGATTGACGTATTTCACTCAGCATAATGTCCTCCAGTTTCATCCATGTTATGCAATGGTTCACTGATTCATTATTGTTCTTTCTCGTTGCATAGTACTCCATTGTGTGTATGTACCATAGTTTGTTTGCCTACTATAAGTTTAACGCCACTTTAATACAAGTAGTGTGAAGTAAAAGTTGGCAAGTGTTCACATAAGCTTAGCTAGGAACTCAATAAAAAAGCAACCAAGGTAAGGGATAGAATTATCTACTTTCACTATTTCCAATGCTAAGAATATGTGGATAAATAGTTTCCCTCCTCTTTGTACCATTATCTTAAGCGTAAGCATCTGGTTTGTCAATCTACAGCCTCAAGGTTTTTATGCATGAGTTTTCTATAATAAAAAAAAATACTTAAAAGCAAACAAATAAGCAAAACAAAAGGAAAAAAAGTAACAACTAAAGAAAACACCTGATGTCCTACATAAACCACAACTTACATTTTTCTTTGCATAGAACAGTCTGCACACTGCACCTTTAAAGTGAATCATCCTACCAAAGCTGTGTGTTTCCTATTCAGAACCATGAAAATACCAGATCACAGAGTTTACAATGTAATCTGTATTATATTGTTTGCCTAAAATTCAGCAAGTTATACCTTAGTCTGTGCTGAAAATCATCTCTAGAATTTTTCTTTAGAAGTGCTAGGAATGCCTTATAAGCAGTGTCCTATAGATCAGGATCTATCACTCAAAGAAAGAAAAGGTTAAGAGACCTAGAGCTGTTTTTTCTTTGCTTTAATTTCTGAAACTTTCAACTTACTTTTCTTGAAAACATCCAATATCTAACATTTGCATTTAATATGCCTAGCGATAGAAAGGAATCAGGCTTCAGCAAAATCAAGGCACAAATCACAAAAATGTTTCTAATCTGTCATCATAGTATTAATGGATATTTTGTGACTCAGTAACATTAGAGATTGATACAATTTGGAAAAAAATATAGTTAAATATAGTTAAAAGAGTAATTATGGTTAAATACATCATTCTACTATATTATATGAAAATATTAAAAATGCAAAAAAAGTCATACATTTTCTAAAATTGAGATTAGAACATGCTATCTGAAGATGAAATCATAACAGAACCAAATGCAAGGAGGAAAAAAAGGGGAAATAAGAACTCTGAAAATCTATTAACAGTTATTTATGGAGTTCCTATTGTGTGTTAGGCTCTTGTGATTTAAAGATGAATAAGATGCTCTTGGAAGTTTGTGTGGGGAACCGAGATACAAGTTATTACAATACAACATAAGTATGTACAAATTGCTGTAGAAACACTGGATTCCTAATTCCTACTTCTGCTGTGGTGACATTTGAACCAGACCTTGAAGGAAAAGCCTGTACTATAGTTTCTTTCAAGGGGAGAAAGGTCATTGCAGGAAGCAAAAACCAGAAATCCGTTACGTATATAAAAGAACAAAGCATGCTGAGAAAAGAACAGTGAGGACCATGAGCCTGGGGTTTAGGAAGAATAAGGGAAAAAACACAGGTAATAAAAAGTAGGCTAGGGTCAGATGTTGAAGTTTTACACATAAAACTTTTAGAAAATCATTTCTTAGGAAAAATAATAGAAAAATCTTGGCTAGTACTGTGAGGTTGCATTCGTGTTTTTAAATTTTTACCCTTGCATGTCACCTGGAAAATGCTTTTTCACTCCATCTTCTATATATCCCCACCATCTAAGAAGCTTTGCAGAACAGCATGAGGCCCACTAACTGGCTCTAAATTCTAGCTCAGTCTTAGGACCTTAGACAATTTACTTAATCTACCACGCCCTATCTTTAAAATATAAATAATACCGTATTTCACTGAATCTAAGACCATCCCACACAGCATTACTTTAGGTAACATTAAGAAAAAAAAGTTACCAATTAAACTGACACACAATCTTTAAAGATTCATCCTGACTACAGAGATGTTAAAATGGGGGGGGGGGATGAAATATGCTAATAGTATTAACCTTACAGAATGGCTATGAAAGCAAAATGGGTTGAAACAACCCTTAGAACAGTGCTTGGCATGTAATAAGTGTTCAATGTTAGCAAGTAGTATTTGCCAAGCTTTACTTTCTGTAGTTTGTAAAGCAACAGGTACTGAGTATGTGATTTGCTGTACCCTGTCTCAGTCACACTTGTACCCACGTACCTAAGCTTCTAACATGCAGCCTAAAACCCTACATCTAACATAAGGTCCTTTCTTCTTCTAAAGATTTATGATATCGTGATTCAAGTGTATGATTACCTTTGTGTGAAAGGCATTGTACCTGACTCAGTTTGACATGGACAGAGCATGAGAATGGATGAAAATTTCCCGTTAAGATCATTATTTTTCCCAGTCTCTGGCTCAAGTTCCTGACATTCAGTCTCAAGCAAGTACACACACCAAGTGTACTGCTCTGCACTTATGGCACTGAAGCACCACAGAAACTGATGACTGTCTTCTGAAGGAAGCTTTACAAACAACCCCAGATTGTTACAATGACTCAGAAAGTCCCATCTGACTTTCTATTCTCCAGGCTGATGCCAGATTTTGATAAAATGAAATATGTAATCTAAGTATAAAAGTTAGTATTCAAAGCTTCTCAAAAGATAAAAGCACAATTTAAAAAAGGAGGGGGCAGGGAGTTAGCTGTTTATCTTTAGGACAATAGCACTGCATTTATAAAATTTTTCTCTACTACCATCACATTAGGCCTATGTCAAAACTGAATTAGATCATTGCCATCTTATACCAAACTAGCATAAAATGATTAATAGTAATTAAGAGAAGTTTTTCCTCAAAATTACAAGGAATGAATGCACCAACACTGCCAACTTTATTTTGCATTATTTCCACACAGGAAAGAAAGTCTTGGATTTCTGTTAGTGACTGCGGATGAACCAAAGCGCTGCCAAGTCATATGGCTGTGACCTGTTTAGGAGAGAGGCCAAAAGGGTATAAACAGGGGTGGATTATCCAATAGGTAAGGTAAGCCAGTGCTTACCAGATTATGTGTCGTGAACAAGTTCACATGGGTTTCACATCTTCACCACATGTGAAATTGTTCATTACAGGTTAGTAAATAAGCACAAGTAAGCCCATGTTTACCTTGCTCACTGGCTCATCCTCCTCTGTCAGCGACTGTAAATTTGGAAAGAGGCTTTGATTCTATAGGAAGGTGCTATGGGGTTGGGAGAGAGACAGATGCCAGCCATGCCTGGAAGCAAAATCTCTGATGTAGCGAAAAAATGTGAACTTCTTCACTACAGATGATCTAGTAAGCAAGGTAAGCACGGTGCTTATCTTGCCTACTGGCGCCTTTATACCGCTGGGTATAAAGAATCTATCCTTTTAAATCAATTTAGGGTATTCATATAAAGAGCTGTTCATCTGGTATGGTACTAGAATGTGAGATTTTTTAAATCAAGAGTTGGAGAAAACAAAGTAGCAAAAGTGATCAAAATGTCCTACACTTTGAAAGATTTCCTGGGATGAGAAGGCAATTCAGATTTCAGTATCCTATTTACTGGATATTTTGCCAAAGTGGGTGTGAAGTTAAATGGACATCGTGTTAAATGTGCACCTGTCCATTATACACTACATCTTGACCAATTAATCTCGCAGTAACCAAGAGCAATCCAAATAATGGCTTTGATAGTACCGAGGGCCAAAAATAAAAGATCCTATCATTATTAATTTCCCTCAGCCTGTCAGCCTCTCTCCTAGTGGCATTTTTACAGAACAAATTTTTTTAAAAATCCATCAACAAGGTCAAGTAAATACTCCTTGATTACTGAAGGACAATTCGTTCTGAAGTAAGGAGGTCTCATTTCCTTTTCCCCTTTACACCAATTTGAAAACCCACAGCGAAGGCCTACTTTCAAACTGCTTCCAACCTGCCTTTCATCTAACTTGTCTTTCTCTACCCACCTCAACTCCTGTCAACTCATAGCTTCCTTTTAAAAAAAACTACCCCAGTACCTTTACTTTGTAAAAGTGTGCAACCAGAACCATTTAAACGTTTCAGAATCACAAAGGCTTGGTGGCACCTCCTCCATTTGACTACAGGCATCTTTTACCAGCTGTCTCCCCGGTGGCAAAGAAAAATGAGGCGGCCTTCGCCGCTGTCCAACAACTCGGCCCAGTTGTTGCAGTACAGAGGCCGGTGAAAACAAAGGTTAACGAACCGGACCCCTGGGACGCGGTATCTGCGCCCCCACTCCAGGCAAAAATGTTCCTTACATAAAGGGCTTCGCCTTCACGGCGCCCAGGACTGCCCCAGCGGGCCGCCCCTCCGACCTCCTGCCCATGAGCCCCGGGCCTAGCCTGACTCCCCCGCGTCCAGCTCGCGCAGGGTCGGGACCCTTGCAGCCCCTCGTGCAGGCCCGGGTTGGCGCCCCCGACCCTCCGCGGACGGTTCAGGGGACCTAGGACTGCGGCCCCTCGACCTACGGCAGCCCGCATACTGGGGTCTGCACAGCCCAACGGGGGCGCCCGGCCCGCCGCTGGGGACACTTGGGGGCACGTGGGGGTACCGCCTCCCCCGCGGGCCGGGCGGGCTGGCAGTCGGCCGCATGAGTGTGGGCGTGTGTCGGGCGAGGAGGGCGGCCACCCGCCGCCGCCTCCCCCCGGCCGGTCGGGACAGGGGGAGGGCCCGCTCACCTCGGTAGCGGCGGGAGGCGAAGTGGCAGGCAGCAAGCAGCAGCACAGCCACCAGCGCCATCACCTTGGCGCTCCTCACGCTGAAGTAGTGGTTGATCTCCCGCTTGCCCAGGTTGTAGGCCAGAGCCGCCATCTTGGTTCCTCCATGACAACAGTGCGCGGCGCGGCGGGGAAGGGGCGCCGCACAGGGGCAGCACTGGAGCTGCTGCCGCCGCAGCCAGGCGAGGAGGCACTGCCAGCCCCCGCGGTCGCCACCCGCACTTCCTGCCGGGCAGCCTGATCCCACTGCCGCCGCGGCGCCCCCGGCCTCTGCCTGCCCTTCCTCGGCCGCGGCGGCCTCGGCGGCCTCCCCCCAGCCCCGCCGCCGCTGCTCCGCCGTACCGGTTCCCCAGGCGCCCTGGACGCCTGTCTCCTCCCCTTCCTCCTCCTCTTTACCCTCCTGCCTTAATAGCGGCTGCGCCTGCGAGGGGGGTCCGGATGCCCAGTGCTCCGGGGTCAAGGGCCCTAGCTGGCCCTCTGCGGTCACCGGGTCACGGGCGGCGACGGGTGGCTGCGGCGGTTGCAGTGGCAGGGACATCGAGTAGGGAGAGAGGGACCCGAGGGTCCTAGCCTGGCCTAGATGCAGGCTCTCGGGCCGTCTCTTGGTTTACTGGCCGCTACCTGAGCTATGAGTCGGAGTCGACTGGACGGCGGCGGATTTTTTTTTTTTTGACCTGAGCCTAGGTTGAGGCAATAGAATACATTTCCGGGAGAAAAGTACACACGGTACCCTTCCCTCTTTTCCCTCCACGCCCTTTATAAAGATTTTACTCCCTGAACCCGCCCATCGTCAGGGGTGAGTTACTGTTACGCTGTCCGAGGCTTGTCTGGTTAGTCTGGTTGACCAAGGCTCTAGCCTGGCGTTGAGATTAATGGTAGTCTTGGAACCCAACCCACAGGTAATACCAGTCTTACTGCTTTGGCCCATTTCCCTGGCAACTTTTTATGTCTTTAATGTCTTCAGTTTGCCCAGCTCTGGTGGGCGAAGGTACATCAAAGTAGAGTGGAAGGTGCACGGAATGAGCCTAGTTAATGTAGGTGTGGTGCGGCAGGAACTTCACTCTTCATTGGTGTTTACACAAGGATTGGCTAGGTGAATGTGCAAACAAAAAAATGTTTAAGAGAATCATCCGTGCTCCTAAAGTTGGTTAATATTTTGTCATTATCAATAAAGTGAACACTGCTCGCCTTTGTAAAGCCATTCATTATCCTGCTCTCAACATCTTTTTTCTTTTTTGGTCTCTTCAGTGCTGCCTTCTGGATGGGAATGGTTATTTACATTGCTTGGTCCTTCTATTTGCCTTGTTTAGAAATCAGTCATTGCTTAGTTGGGGTGTTGTCAAGTATTCTTCACAACTTTCTCGTTTAGTAATTCTTAAATGTGTGCTTATAGGCCCCACTTAAAATTATAGAATGTTAGATATGAAGGGACCTAAGAGATCTTGTCTTTTCATCCAAGGATTTTTTTTTTTTTAAAATCCGTGGACTCCCATATCTTAAAAGATTTTGTCACTTAAATGAAATCACACACATCACTGTCATTGATGTAATGCTCATAAGCAATAAAGTTAAATAAGTATACAGATACTTGGGCATTATTCCCGCAAACGGTGGCTTAATTTTGGCTATCACTCTTCTGATCCAAGGTTGATCACATGCTGGAAGAATTAAATCAGATACTGTGAAAACCAGATAAATAATTCTGCTAACCCTATATGCTCTGCCAATCACATCCTAGAAAACTATGGTGTCATCAACAATGAATCAGAATTTCTGACTGGCATACGATAACCAATGTTAGTCCACAGAGTTGATTTAATGCCTACCAAATGCGAAGAGACTTGGCATTTTATTTAAATCACAGTTTTCAGAAGGCTTTCTGAAATATTGAAAATAGCTCGTGTCGTCTTTCTACCTTTCCTCTAGTTTAAATCCCTCTACCTAGGTTTTTTTTTTTTTTTTTTTTTTT
>NW_004444092.1:5859731-5869820 GCF_000243295.1 Trichechus manatus latirostris
AGCAGCCCAGACCGGGAAGCAGCTCCACACTCAAATGGAGCTCCACAGCCCCTCAGGTAGAAGCAAAGATGGCGCATGGAGCCAGGTATCTGAGTGAAAGGAAGGGGAGGTGGTGAGAGGTAAGGAAGAAATTAAAAGAAGCAGAAAAAAGCAACACCAGCAGCCAACAAATGGCACTCAGAGAGCCGGCCCATTCAGGTGCGTGGAATCCAAGCAGCCAGTGTTTCTCGGTCAAGAGGTTGTGGCTGCGGGAAGCAGAGGATGCCGACGGGGGGTGAAGAAGGGTGGGGGCTGGGAAAGCGTATATTGCAAATTACCGGTTGTTTCCCACTGGACGCTCCGTGAGGCTGCTTTCTCGTACCCCATTTGCTGGTCTCCAATAGAAGTTCAAGATGGCGGATCTGCGCTGCGTTAGTGGGTAGGGGACATCTGCATGAATCTCTCCTCGCTCTCCGTTCTTTGTCAGTTTTTTCACTCCATTTGGTGCTTGGCTGAGTTCTTCATCTCTTCATTTGATGTTTTAGGGTTTCAGGATTGTTGTATTCTCTGTTCAGCTTAGTTTTTCGGATCTTTGCTGGGGAGGGATGGCATGGTGTTTCTGCCTAGAGTGCCATTTTGCCGGAACTCCTCTCTACCTAGTTTTAATCCCTCTACCTCTGCTCTAAATGTCTTCCTGTCCCCCTTCCTTGGGGTGTTGATGCCTCTATCAGTTATCCTCATGTCAATCATCCTCTTGTGTCTTCTTCAAACTCTCCCTCTGTCTTAGCTGTTTCCCTTCCATCAATAAGTTTCTCTTTTCAGTGAAAAATGTCCATGGACTCTGTGCTCCTGTGCTTACTTCTCCATCCTCTCCCAAGCATCTAGATTAGGGTTGACTTGAGATCTTCACTTACCCAACTCCCATTCTCTCTTGAGCACATGTCATTGTACTTCAGCAAGGCTGTGTAGAATGACCTCTTGTTTATATTTCTTATCTTCCTGAACCATTTTGTAGCATCTGATACTACAAACCAGTCTTCTTCATTTGATGTCCATCCATCAGGTTTTCCTCCTTCCTCTTTAGACCCTCTTTTGGTCCCTCCTTTAAATGATGCTGTTAACCAAAAGTCTGTTGTCAGCGCACTTCTGGCTATTCCTAAATCTTCTTATCCTCTCTTAGGGCATCAGTTACCTTACACACACACCCACACCCACACACAAACAACGCATACAAACCTTCCCATCCCCATATTATAAACCCATCTGCCTATTGGATCTCTTTACTAGGATATTTCTCAGGTACCTAATACTCATCATTTCTAAAGCAAACTCATCACCTTCCTCCTCGTTCTTCATCTGCTTTTGACCTTGTATGCTTCACCTTCTCACCCTCAACCTAGCAATCTAAGCAAATATTTGAGTCACCCTTAAACCCACTGCTACAGAGTCGATTCCAACTCATGGCTCCCCCTAAATATATATCAAATATGTTGCCTCCTCTCCATCTGTTTGCTGTTGCCTTTGTTAAGGCGTTATTTTTTGCCTGAATTGTCCTTTTAACTCATCTTCCTCAGGTCCAGCAAAAAATTAAATTCTTCTGCCACTCTGCCATACCTCTTATCAGACTGAACTTTCTTAAATCTGATGATACTGTTTCACTCCCTGCTAAAAACCAGTGAGTGGTTCTGTGTTTATTTGCCTATAGTTAAGCCATCCAGAATGCTTACCAGTGCTTGGCAGGTTACCTCACCTCCTAACAATCTAAAAAATGAAAATTAGAAAGAAAATCCACCTGAAGGAGCTCTTTCAACTGTGCATTACTTTAAAAAAAAAAAAAAAAAAACCTACTACACTTTATCCTTTCTCTTCTGATTCAAAGAAAAATTCCTCCTCCATCTGTCGCTTCCATCTGTATTCTTCATTGTATTAGTACCATTTCATTTGAGAACCTGGTTTCATCTACTTCTTGTTCTCTCTTTTCTACCATGAATTTATCCCTCTTCACTGTTTGCTCCAGAAGGAAGCTCAGATGCTTCCTGTCTTAAAGTACCTTCCTCCATATACCCTACAATCTCTCTTAACTATCTAACTTCTTGAAACAACAGTTTATGGTTGCTATTCCCATTATTAATGACTGGATAAGATCCATATTTGTGCTCATTCCAAAGAAAGGTGATTCAACAGAATGTGGAAATTATGAAACAATATCAGTAATATCACACACAAGTAAAATTTTGCCAACGATAATTCAAAAATGTTTGCAACAGTACATCTACAGGGAACTACCAGAAATTCAAGCCAGATTCAGAGGAGGACATGGAATGAGGGATATCATTGCTGATGTCAGATGGATCTTGGCTGAAAGCAGAGAATCCAAGACAGATGTTTACCTGTGTTTTATTGACTATGCAAAGGCATTTGACTGTGTGGATCACAACAAATTATGCATAACATTGGGAAGAATGAGAATTCCAGAACACTTAATTGTGCTCACAAGGAACCTGCACATTGATTAAGAGGCAGTTGTTAGAATGGAACAAGGGGATACTGCGTTGTTAAAAGTCAGGAAAGGTGTGTGTCAGGGTTATATCCTTTCAGCATACTTATTCAGTCTGTACTTTGAGTAAGTAATCCGAGAAGCTGGACTATATGAAGAGGAACGCGGCATCAGATTGGCGTAAGACTCATTAACAACCTGCGATATGCAGGTGACACAACCTTGCTTGCTGAAAGCAAAGAAGTCTTGAAGTACTTACTGATGAAGATCAAAGGGCACACCTTTCTACATGGATTACACCTCAACATACAGAAAACAAAAATTCTCACAATTGGACCAATAAGCAGCATCATGATAAACAGAGAAAAGACTGAAGTTGTCAAGGATTTCCTTTTACTTTGATCCACAATCCACACCCATGGAAGCAGCGGTCAAAAAATCAAACGACACATTGCATTGGGCAAATCTGCTGCAACAGACCTCTTTAAAGTGTCGAAAAGCAATGATGTCAGTTTGAGGACTAAGGTGCACCTGACCCAAGCCATGATATTTTCAATTGCCTCATATGCATGTGAAAGCTGGACGATGAATAACGAAGACCTAAATCAAATTGATGCCTTTGTGAATTATGGTGTTGGTGAAGGATATTGAATATACCATGGACTGCCAGAAGAACAAACAAGTCTGTCTTGAAAGAAGTACAGCCAGAATGCTCCTTAGAAGAGAGGATGTGGAGATGTCATCGCACGTACTTTGGACATGTTATCAGGAGGTACCAGTCCCTGGAGAAGGATATCATGCTTGGTAAGGTGGACAGTCAGCGAAAAAGAGGAAGTCCCTTAACGAGATGGATTGACCCAGTGGCTGCAAATGTGAGCTCAAATATAGCAACAATTGTGAGGATGGCGCAAGACTGGGCAGTGTTTCATTCTGTTGTACATAGGGTCACTATGATTCGGAACCAACTAGACAGCACCTAACAACAAGAACAACATTCCCATTATTATTATTTTGTATTTTACTTCATATTGTTTCTTTGAACACTTGAAAACTGACTCCTGTTCCTATTACTTTATTGAAACCACTCAAGTGTGTATCACATTGTCAGTTACCAAATCCAATGTCTTTACCTTAGCTTTATGCGTCTTCACTGTGCAGCTTAGTTGAAACATTTGCTTTCTTAACATCTTCTCTTCTGACTTCCATGACACTACATCCGTCTCACTCTCCTCTTAACTTTCCCATGCATCTTTAAGAAGAGTCCTCTTGCTTTTCAAACCCCATAAAAGTACTTTTCAAGGTTTTCTCAGTTGCCTGCTTCCCTTTTTCTTCAGAAATCTAACTTACAATTTGGCTTCAAATATCATTCCTGATCCATATATGCAACCTGGATTCCTTGAATGAAGTCCAAATCTCAGCTTTCATATACCTTAGGCACAACTTCACATGAACGTCCCATGGCATCTCAAACTCATTGTGTTGGAAATCAAAGTTTTAATTTCCTCCCATATCCATTCAGCCTGTTATGTGTATCATTTGGTTCATTGGCATCACTAGTCTTCAAGTTATTCCTACTAATCTTTGACATATCTTCTTTCTCATCTGCCTTATCTAAAGTATGGGTCTTCAAAGGGAGATGTGTTCAAAAGATGAGTCAGAACAAAGTACTAAAACTTCTACTTATAGTTAATTCCTAACTACAATAAAATACTGCTTCACTTTAATGTAAGCACTACCTCTGGTACCCTGACTTGGTCTATATGTAGAGTCATTCAAGTGTACTTGGAGATGTATCCTGAGGACCAAGGGAGTTCTTACCTGTGGAAGGATTGACAGTGGCTTGAATATTTGTTCACTTTCAGCATATTGTACCTAAGAGTCCATCACATGGATTCACATTATAATACCTACTTTTAACTAAACTTACAAAATGGAAAATGACTTTAAAAATCCTTGTAAGGGGACTGTGAATTCAAAATAATACTAATCATACAAGCACTGGCAAACAAGAATAATATGTACAGTAGAATCTTCTACTAACACAAGCTCTTCATCAATTACATTGCATGGTTAAATAAATATACGTGTGTGTGTGTATATTTATATATATATGTATATATATATATACATAGCCCTGGTGGCATAGTGGTTAAGAGCATGGCTGCTCAGCAAAAGGTCAGCAGTTCAAATCCACCAACCGCTCCTTGGTAACCCTGTGGGACAGGGTCTCTATGAGTCAGAACCAACTCGACGGCACCTAACAACAACAATATATATGATGACAACTTAAATATGGCAAGAAACCAACCACTCCCCTCCAAAAAAAGAAGTTAGCAAGACTATTTGAAATGAGGATTTACATCTACTCATTCCTAACCCTGGATCCTGCTGTAAGTGTATTGTACTTTAAGATTAAAGTTACTACTATTGTGAAGTCATCACAGTTAGCAAGACATTTAGAAACATGAATGAAACATTTATTCTGTGAGGGCAAAAAAAAAGTTTGTAAGCATTTGTAAATGTTTAAAATTATACGTATTATATTAGTACATTAGTAGACTGAAACAAAACAAAACCCACTGCTATAGAGTCGATCCTGATTCATAGCGACCCTATAGGATAGAGTACTTTACGGAAGCAGACTGTCACATTTTTCTCCTGTGGAGTGGCTGGTAGGTTCGAACCATCGACCTTATGGTTAACAGCTGAGCACTTAACCATTGTGCCACCAGGCTCCTGCATTAGTAGAGTAGTACATAATTTATAACTAAATAAGCATAAGTTGTAGGGAGTGCACGCTCTCAAATTTTTAACTGATTTTGAGGGCAGGCAACCTCAGAGCCCAACTCTTTTATCTTTTTACACCGAACAGAATAGACTGCACATTCTTCTGAAACTGTCTTTGACAAGATAGCTATAGAACGGGCCAAAAATTGTCCTTGACAAGATAACCACAGAATGGGCTATAGATGACTCAACCTGACTCTGGGTGGAGACTTAACATTTTAATGAAAGAAAATCAACCTCTTTTTCCATCCCAGGGGATTGAACCCTTGTCTAGAGAAAATGCATAGCCATCCCCAAGCCCTGAGTGCCTGCGTGAAGGTCAGTCCTGAATATTTGTGGTTAATTTGCATTTCCTTGTCTGCTCTCTGTAATAGCACACCTCCTCACGCTGCCTGCAAGCAGTCTTGGAGGCAACACTTTCGATTTCTCCTTTCCTTGTACAGTGAAATAAAGGCGTCTTTCTGATCTCCCACCTTGGCCTCTTGTTTATTGGCTGTAACAAGTCACACCTAGCAAAACCTGGGCTTTTCACCTGGCAACATTTCTGGCAAGCCAGCCAGATGTCATCGCTCAGTTCCTGAGATGGGGCCATGCCAAGGACCCCATTTGACGTCTGGTACCACCCAATGAGTTCTCCAGGAGACACCAAACACACCTGGGGTTATTTGATAAGTACCTAGGAAAGGCCTTAAAAGAGTCCCAAAAAGCGAGAAAACTGACCATTGAGAGTGTAAAAGGCTCTAGGTATTTGAGGTTATTTGGTAAACACCTGGGTAAGGCCTTACAAGAGTCCCAAAAAGCGGGAGTATTGACCATTGAGGATGTAAAAAGCTCTAGGTTTGATAAGTAACAGAGTAACTCCTAGATAAGACCTTACAAGAGTCACAAAAAGCGAAAATATTGACCGTTGAGGGCGTAAAATGTTCTAGGTACCTGCTGATGCACCAAATTAGGTTGTGTAAACGTATAAGTGTGTGTGTGTCTGGAAAATGGAAAACTTTCAAGAGATCCTAAAACACAGCCCACTAAGATACATCTTTTAAAACTGAAAATATTTTGAGTCAGAACCTATGAAAAAAGATGATTTTCTTTCATAACACCGCATGGCCTCAATATAAATTGACAGATTAAAAAAAGTAGCCAACAAATTAGTCTCTAAATTATATTATCCTCCAACTTGATCTCTTCTGTACTCGCAAGGTAAATGAGATTAAAAAGTATTACATGTAAGCTTTCATGACTCTGTATCAAAACAAAGAGTTAAAAAAAAAAAAGTAAAATCTTAGTTCAAAAAGAGACTGATAAATCACAACTGCCAGTCCTCCTTCCTGACCCTGAGGAGGATCTTCCAGCTCTCGCCCCTTCAGCACCCGTGCGGCCCCCTCCCGAAGCCCTGCCTTCACCCAATAGAGCTGCTGCCCTAGTGGCAGCCCCTACTGCTAAGCCCCTTCAACCTTTGTATCCACCCCTCCTGGGTCCTTCTGTCCCACAGGTGGGCTTGCAGCCCCCACACACGGAACGGAATGACTTTTGGGTGCCCTGATTCAGCCATTAGAAAAAGTAAAAATACCCCAGGAGAGACCGGTTCTTGAGAGAGCCATAGCATATTAAGACATTGTTTGCAAATTCACTGATCTAGATCCCAAATCCCTGAAAATGCCCAAATGGTCAATATAATCTTTATAGGACAATGTGCCCCGAATATTTAAAAAAATCTTCAAAAAATAAAAAGAGGTATAGGGTTAAAAATCTCCTGGCTATGTGAGCAGCCATCTAAGATATTCCACTGGTCTCATCCCTTTGGGAGCAAGGGAGAATGAAGAGAACAGGATACAAGGAAAAGATTAGTCTGAAGGACTAATGGACCACAGCTGCCACCGAGGCCTCCACCGGACTGAGTCCAGTACAGCTAGATGGTGCCCGGCTACCACCACTGACTGCTCTGACCGGGATCACAACAGAGGGTTCTGGACAGAGCTGGAGAAGGATGTAGAACAAAATTCTAACTCACAAAAAAAAAGACCAGATCTACTGGCCTAAAGGAGACTGGAGAAACCCCGAGAGTATGGCCCCCAGACACGCTTTTAGCTCAGTGGTGAAGTCATTTCCGAGGTTCACCATTCAGCTGGGGAGTGGACAGCCCCCTGAAACCAAATGGGACTAATGAGGTACAGCAGTCCAGGGACAAGGGCCAGAAGGCAGAAGGGGACAGGAAAGCTGGTGATAGGGAACCCAAGGTTGAGTAAGGATATTGTTGATGTATTGTGAGGTTGTTAACCATTGTCATCGGGCAACATGTGTACTAACTGTTAAATGGGAAACTATTTTGTTCTGTAAGCCTTCATTTAAAGTGAGCATAGCAGCACAATTGGAAGAGCGTAGTCAATGTCACTGAACTGTGCATGTAGAAATTTTTGAAATGGTGTATCTTTGGCTATGTATATTTTCACCAAAAAAAAAAAAAAAAAAGGTTGAGAAGGGAGAGGGTTGACATGTTGTGGGGTTGTTAACCAATGTCATAAAACAATATGTGTACTACTGTTTCATGAGAAACTATTTGTTCTGTAAGCCTTCACCTGAAGTACAATTAAAAAAAAAAAAAAAAATCTCCTGGCTAGTAAACTGGCCTGCCAAGTTTACTCTAACTGAGATAAGAAACAAGAAAAAAAAAGTTACAGACCAAAAGCTCCAGACAGCCTTCCTAGCTGTTGCCTTGCAGGCTGAAAGCTATCCCCCAGGAAAACAAAGAAAAAGAGAGAGACTAAGGCCACAAGAATTGAAAAGGCCCTACACTCCTTTGAAAAGAGACCAGTGCAACTTGTGTAAAAAAAAAAGACATTAAAAGTGAGTGCATACAAAACACCAAACAAAAAAACTAAAAAAAAGTTGTGACCCAGTGCCTGGTCGTGCCTCTAAAAGATAAGTCAGACTGAGAGAAAACCAGAGACAAGTCCTCCACCTGAGCCTCTAGTTATATTAAGTGTAAAAAGAGAACCTGTAAAGTTTCTGATAGATACTAGAGTGACCCGCTAACTTCTGACCATCCCCCCCCAAAAAAAATCTACCCCAATGAGATGGACAATGTCAGTTGTGAGAGTATCAGAAAAAGAAGAGCATCCTTCCTACAACCTCTAACTTGTTCTATTAAAACTAAGCCAAACAGAGAAAACAGCAATCCTGAAACCCTAAGCATTAAATGAAGAGATAAAGAGCTCATCGAAGCACCAAATGGAATAAGAAACTGACAGAGAACAGAGTGAGGAGAGATACACGCAGAGGTCCCCTATCAGCTAATGCAGCATGGATCCTCCATCTTGGACTCCTATCAGAGACTAGCGAACAGGGGGTACGAGAAAGCAGCTTCACGGAGCTTCCAGCAGGAGACAGAACAACCAGTAACCAGGGATATATGCTTTCCCACCTCCCACCCTTCTTCACCCCCACTTGGCCTCCTCTGCTTCCTGAGGCCACAGTCTCTTGGCCGGGAAGCACCACCTGCTTGGATTCCACCCACCTGCAGCGGCCGACTCACTGAATGCCATTTGTTTGCTGCTGGTGTTGCTTTTTTCTGCTTCTTTTGATTTCTTCCTTACCTCTCACCACCTCCCCCTTCTTTCTCTCAACTACCTGGCTCCATGCGCCATTTTTGCTTCTTCCTGAAGGCTGTGAAACTCTGCTTGAATGTGAAACTGATTCCCGGTCCTTGCCGCCATGCTGGTGGGATCCTGGGGCTTTTTTTTGGTTTGTTTTGAATTGTTTGTTTGGTTTCTTTTTCTTTACTCGAATTGGTAGCCTGTTCTACCTGGGCAGTACTGCGCGGCTTGGGACCTACCCTCTCAGTTTGTGCAGATGCACAGAGGGATCCCTGAGAGCATTTCTTTTTTTGTGTTTTTTTTGAGAGGTTTTTCTTGTTCTTTTTTTTTTAATTTGTTTTGTTTTCTTTTCACTCTTTTTCCCTTTTTGTCTTTCTTCATTACTCAGTTTCTCATCTCTCTATACCTTCCTTCTCTTCCTGTACCCTGAATACCTGGCACTGAGTGACACCTCTACGCCTTCTAGCAAGGCTGTACTTCAATGCCTGGGAGCAACTTCCCCAGACCTCATAGCCGCACCAGTGGGATCCCTGGGAGCTTTTCTTTTTTCTTTCTATTTTTATTTATTCATTTTTTTCTTTTCTTTTCTTCTTCTTCTTGTTTTTCTCCATTTCATAGTCTCTCATCGCTCCACTCTAATGGCAAGCTCCCCTAGAACTCTTTTTTGTTTGTATGTTTTTGGCTTCTTTACTTCTCTCCTCTCTCCCATACGCATCTTAGCTCCACACATCACAATCTCCCCCCTCCATCCTGCCTACCTGTACCATACACTCAACATCGCACAACCAAGCAGCACAGGCACGGCCTACTGGAACCTGCCCTGCACTGATTACTGGCCCGCCCTGGTGGCAGTAGTAAGCATCACAAACAACCTATCCAACCAACTCCTCTTCAGCTACACCTGCCCTGCTCTACCATATCTGAGCAACTTACCCTGCCAATTGGAGAAGAAGGCAAAAAGTATTGTGCCCACAGATGAGCAAACAACAAAGAACATACAGCCCGCCTGCTCAGACATAGCCAAATAAAACAGAAAAACAAGATGAAACAAACAAATCTACAATCAGTAAACAAGAAAAATAACTACTGAATGCTCTGAAGACAGCAGACAATATCAAAACATTTACAAAAACAGGACAAGATGGTTCCAGTAGACATCCAAAATAAAACACCAGATGACTTTCCAGTAGAAGAAAAGGCACTAGAAATACCTGATAGGGAATTCAAATCTCT
>NW_004444092.1:5870366-5872012 GCF_000243295.1 Trichechus manatus latirostris
CTGAGAGCAGCTCATGAAAAACAAGAAGTCACATACAGAGGAGAAACAATAAGACTAAGCTCAGATTATTCAGCAGAAACCATACAGGCAAGAAGCCAGTGGGATGACATATATAAAACCTTAAAAGAAAAAAATTGCCCTCCAAGAATAATATATCCTGCAAAACTCTTGTCCAAATATGATGGTGAAATTAGGACATTTCCAGATAAACACAAATTAAGGGACTATGTAAAAACCAAACCAAACTTATAAGACTTATTAAAGGGAGTCCTTTGACCTGAGAACAAACAACTTCAGCTCACAGGCTGAATCTAGGATGCAGGATCATACCAGCCAGATGCCAATCCAGGAAATGAACTCTCAAGGACCATACAAAACCAAAAGAAATACAACAGGGAATCAGAACAGTTAATATGTAAATGACAACAATATCAGAACAATAAAAGAGGGAATAAATGGTGTAGGTATAGAACCTTCTAATGGAGAGGAAGGCAGGGCAATACCAAGTAATAACAGACTACTTTGAACTTAGATAAGGGTAAAATTCACCGTAACCACAAAGAAAGTTAACAAACATACTCATAAAAATAAAGAGGAAAAACATACAGGCTCAGTAAAAACAAAACCTATAAAAACAAAAGAAATGAAAAATAAATCCACAAGTAAAAGGAATTCAGCACAGGAGAGTAAGAGGAACAAAGAAAACATCAGCACCACAAAAAGAAAAAAGCACTACAAAATGACAGCAATAAACTCACATCTAGCAATAATTACACTGAATGTAAATGGACTCAATGCACCAATAAAGAGATGGAGAGTGACAGAATGGATAAAAAAACAGGATCCATCAATATGCTGTCTGCAAGAGACACACATTAGAAACAAAGACATAAATTTATTAAAAATCAAAAAGTTGGAAAAAAAAATCAAGAAAACAACTACCAAAAAAGAGCAAGAGTGGCAATAGTAATCTCAGATAAACTTTAAAACAAAATCCACCATAAAAGACAAAGAAGGACACTATATAATGATTAAAGGGACAATCCAACATGAAGACATAACCGTAATAAACACCTACGCACCCAATGACAGGACTCCAAAATACATAAAACAAACTCTAATAGCACTGAAAAGAGAAATTGACAGTTCCACAATAATAGTAGGAGACTTCAACACACCACTCTCTGTAAAGGACAAAACATCTAAAAAGAAACTCAGCAAAGATACAGAGGACCTAAAGGGCACGATCAGCCAACTTGACCTCACAGACATATAAGAATACTACACCCAACAGCTACAAAGTACACATTCTTTCCCAATGCACATGGAACGTTCTGTAGGATAGACCATATCTTAGGCCACAGAGCAATCCTCAACAAGATCCAAAATGCTGAGATAATACAAAGTATCTTTTCTGACAACAATGCCATCAAGGAAGAAATTAACAACAGAAAGAGCAAGGGAAAAAAATCAGTTACATGGAAACTGAATAACACCCTGCTTACAAACCACTGGGTAATAGAAGAAATTGGAGATGGTATAAAAAAATTCCTAGACTCAAACAAGGTTGAAAACACATCATACCAAAATTTTTGGGACACACCAAAGGCAGTCCTCAGGGAACAATTTATAGCAATAGATGCACA
>NW_004444092.1:5875587-5906017 GCF_000243295.1 Trichechus manatus latirostris
TTCTGTAAACCTTCATCTAAAGTGAGAATAACAGCACAACTGGAAGAATGTAATTGACGTCACTGAATTGTACATATAGAAATTTTTGAAATGGTGTATCTTTGCCTATGTATATTTTCACCAAAAAAAAAAAAGGTCCTCCAAGTTCGAGAAGGGAGCGTGTTGACATGTTGCGGGCTTGTTAACCAAAGTCATAAAATAATGTGTACTGACTGTTTAATGAGAAAATATTTGTTATGTAAACCTTCACCTGAAGTACAATTTAAAAAAATTAAAAAAAAAAAAAGACACCACGGTGGTGAAGGATAATTACAAAACAGATGCAACAACAAGAAAAGCTACAATCCAACAAAAACCTGTAACAGCCTTGCTAATTCCCCATTTAGAGTTATGGCCACCTGGCCTCCAAGTGGACTATTCCCAATAATATAAAGACATTGCCAAGACCTGGAGGGGCACTCTAAACAAAAACAGATGGCTGTACACCCCCCATAAAAAAATTTTCATTCCATCCAAACTCATACACCCTATGCTACAGAGAGCCCAGCCGTCTACCCATTATGGACGCGATAGACTATATAATGGGGTTAAGAGACATTTAATTGGACCAAAAGTTCATGCTATTTCAGCAGTGGTTAAGAGCTTCCCCACCTGCTCAAAAAATAGACCCCAAAACACTGTTGAAGTGTCCTCAAAGGCCCAGCAAACTAGGGCACTGCCTGGAGACAACAGACAGGTAAATTTCACTGAGGTGCCTTGAGCTCCCAAAAATCACAAATCTCTGCTAGTTTTTCTCATTATCTTTACTAACTGGGTTAAAACTTTTCCTTGCAAGACTGAAAAGGCCACTGAGGTTGTAAAACACTTCCTACACAAAATCATCCCTCAACTGGGGCTTTCTGTCTCCATTGACAATGACAATGGGCCCCATTTTGTGGCCTTGGTGGTATAACCAGTGATGACCGCCCTAGACATTAATTAAAACTTACACACAGCCTAGAGACCCCAGTCCAGTGCTGAAGTTAAACAGGCTAACCAGACTCTTAAGACTAACAAAACTATGCCAAGGGACCAAGTTAATATAGACAAAGACACTGCCTATTGCCCTCTTGAGTGTTCGGTCTGCCCCTAGAGACAAACTAAAACTTAACCCATTTGAGCTATTATATGGGTGGCTTTTATTAGAAAACCCCAATATGATCAACATAGCTTGCCTTAATAATGACCAACCTCCCTCCTTCCCCGAAGTTAAAAATGTTCAAGTTACTAAATACTTGCAGTCTCTTTGGGCGACTCTGTCTTCTCTCCACAGGTATGCGCACCTAAAGATCCTGTCTGAAACCAAGTACCCCTATACCCATTCCATCCTGGTGATTAAGTCTTCCTAAAAGCCTAAAAGTCAGAGCCTCTCCAACAAAAGTAGACTGGCCCTTTTGAGGTATTACCAACAGCTCAGACCTCCGTAAAGCTCAGCGGTCTCAAAGCTTAGATCCATCACACCCAAGTAAAAAAACTGTTCCACCAGACGTCTAGTGACAAACTTGTCAAAATTTCAAAAACTAGACTTACAAACCTATAAAAGACCTAAATATTTGTTCATAAAACACCTTCCTACATAGATCCAATCCCAAACTAACTTTTTATTTTGTTCATTGTATTATATACACTGTTTGCCTTTTTGTTTCTTTATGCTGTGTTTAAACAAGTCAGGTTTATAAGAGGCTGAGAGGCCTCTAGCCACCATAAAAAATAATAATGATTGTTGCTATCCTTCTCCAAGAGATTCTTGTAGCCCAAGCTAAATAAAAAACAACTGGTTCACCCGACTTTCCAACTCCATTTCCTGGGGAGGTAATCTAACCAATTGTTAGATCTGCCATCTGTTCTCCACCTCCTCTGCTAATTTAAAAAGTTCCTAAAAAGCCCTATCCCCTTATATGACACACTAGACTCGCTTCACAGTTGCCCAGTGGTTTAAAACAGGCATTGGTCGTGAGTGACAAACGACCCCAACAAGAGAGAGAATGAAGCAGGCAGCCTCAGAGCCCAGCCCTTCTAAAAGACACCTGCTCTGGCTTACCCTTTTACATGGAACAGAATAGGCTACACATTCTTCTGAAACTGTCTTTGACAAGATAGCTATAGAACGGGCCAAAAATTGTCGTTGACAAGATAACCACAGAATGCGCTATAGATGGCCTCAACCCACCTCTGGGGGATGGAGACTTAACATCCTAATGAAAGAAAATCGACTTCTTCCTCCATCCCGGGGGATTGAACCCTTGTCTAGAGAAAATGCATAGTCATCCCCAAGCCCTGAGGGCCTGCGTGAAGGTCAGTCCTGAATAGTCATGATAAATTTACATTTCCTTGTCTGCTCTCTGTAAAAGCCCACCTCCCCAAGCTGCCTGTGAGCAGTCTTGGAGCCAACAGTCCAGATTGCTCCTTCCTTTGTACAACGAAGTAAAGGCGTGTTTCTGATCTCCCACCTCGGCCTCTTGTTTATAGGCTGTAACAAGTCACGCTGAGCAAAACCTGGGGTTTTCAGCTGGCAACAATTTGAGTGCACAGTCATAAATATCAGAGTCTCCTACTTAATGAAGGAGCCCAGGTGGCGCAAAGAAAGGTTGGCAGTTTGAACCCACCCAGCTGCTCAGTGAGAGAAATGATTTGGAGATCTGCTCCCGTAAAGTTTACAGCCTAGAAAACCTTTTGGTGCATTTCTACTCTGTCAGTTGGGGTCGTTATGAATTGAAATTGACTCAATGGCGTCTAGCAACAACAACTTACCTAATGAATCACTGTATCATATTTACTCTGCCTTCTGAAAAGCTCTTTGTTTCTCCTCACACTATTGTGCTTTAGGCCCCAACCTGACATTGCAACAGGCTTCCTCTGGCCTCTTTGCCTTTAATTTCTCACTTTTTCAATCTCTTTTTTTCTGATTGCTGCTAGAATAATTTGTCTAATGCTTATGTTTGATCTTGTCGTTTCCCTGCTTAAAACTTTTAATGGTTTCCTATCGGAACAAGTAAATTTCCTTTTTAACACGGTTAAGATTGTCTGCGATTTGGCCTAAATCTCCCTTTCCTTTCTTGGCTCTCATTTCACCAAGCCATGTTAAATTATAAAGCCAGAAACAGATATATGAATGGATAAACAAAATGGAATATTATTCAGCCATAAAGAGAAATGAAGTTCTGATATATGCTATGACATGAATGAGCCTTGAAAACACTATGCTGAGAGAAGTAACTCAGACACAAAAGGGCAAATACTGTAGGATCCTAGTTATATGAAATATGTAGATAGGCAAATGCATAGAGAAAAAAGTTTATTAGTGGTTACCAGGGGCTGGGAGGAGAGGGGAATGGAAAATTATTGCTTAAGGGGTACAAAGTTCCTGTTTGGAATGACAGAAAACTTTTGGAAAGAGTAGTGATCGTTTCACAACAAGGTGAACGTAATCAAAATCACTGAATCATTTAAAAATGATTAAAATGACAAACTTTTTGTTATATGTAATTCACCAAATGGAAAAAAAAGACGATCTACTTCTTTCATGAAGTTATCCCCATTGCTTCTTATGGGAATATAAATCTTTCCCTTCTCTGATTTCTCATAGCATTTTGTTTATATCTATGCTAATGCACATAGCACATACACCAATCAATCAGAACAGATATCTTCCTTACTGGTGCATATTGGTGCATACTGGGAAACTGTCAAGCTGTTTTTTGGGATATATCCCACTGTGCTTTATAATATATCCAGTTTTTATGTTTATTTCCCTCTTCATCATTCCCTTCCCTCAGATTTTACACATTTTGGGCACAGGAAATTAGTTGTTTTTGTAATATTTGTAAAGCAAAATTGTGAAAGACATTGAAATGGAACAAAATGTTATGGTTGTCTACAATGGAAAACTGGGCATTGTCCCAATTATCTGAATCTATGGGGTCTCTATATCTTTTACGGTCCTTGAGTTATTTTATATTGTTGTAAATTACGAATACTCATAGTAATACAAATTATTCTTGTCCACAGGAATGCAAATTACATCTCTTTGGGATTTAATTTATTACAGTCCTGTGGACATTGAGCAGTTTTGAAGTTTTACATCTATTAAGCAAATTTATTTTAGCATTCTTGATGACCCATATATGTGTGGCTCTTTGAATTCTCCTTTGAACCAGTTATAACATCTTATTGGTTCCCTCATTAATTAATGAGTTAAATAAAAAGTTCATTTTATATCTTTATGAAAGTATAATTATATCCTCTTTTAAAAAGTATTTTTTAATGTATAGATATATCTTGAACTTAGTAAATACTGATCAATATTTCTTAAATTCAGATTAAATGTCATTTAATGAAAACACTGGAAGAAATTGAGGCACTTCTTAGAATTTTCAAGATTATAGGACATAGAAATGCTTTCCGAACTAATTTTTTGCTTGTCTAAATGAGGTGTCAATTACGTATACCAACCAAACCAAACCAAACCTGTTGCTGTTGAGTTGATTCCAATTCATAAAACCAAAACCAAACCCATTGCTGTTGAGTCAATTCTGACTCATAGTGACCCTATAGGACAGAGTAGAACTGCCCCATAGGGTTTCCAAGGAGTGCCTGGTGGATTCGAACTGCTGACCTTTTCGTTAGCAGCTATAGCTCTTGACTGGTACACCACCAGGGTTTCCTCCAATTCATAGGGGCCCTATAAAAACCAAAAAAACCCTGTTGTCGTCGAGTTGATTAATCCCTATATGATGAGGGGCCGTATAGGAGATTAAAAAACTTGTTTCTTTTTTTTCACATTGAATTTAAACATCTGCCTTTGGATCCTTTGATCAAATTGAGTGTGCCAAAAACCAAACAAACCAAATTAAATATCCTTTTTGTATTTATGTAACTATTCAAAAAAAAAACTGATGCAAAGACTAAACATAAAATATTCTAAAGCATCACCCAATTATTTTACATGTTTTAGTACTGTTTCTTTTTTTTTTAATTCTGGAAAATATTACCTTGAAAAAAACTATACAGAAACCTTCTCAGTGATCATTTGGGAACTGTAGAAAGTAAACATTTCATTCATGAAATAATAATCTTCAATTTATAAACCCATCCTAAATTCACCATGGAGTCACCTGCGTCTTTCTTATCTTCAGATTGGAAGCTGTTGAGACTCAGCCTTAGGCTTCTGATCCATTCTGTCCAAATTCTCTACTTAAACTAAGTGTATTCTGCTTTTCCACCTGTCTAACTTCTCTTCTATCTTGTTTCTTCCTGCTACTAATTGTGATGTTTCCCTACTAGCAGTTCTGAGAAAGTTTTTCTCTCCCTACCATAGTGGCCCCATTTGTCTTAATAGCTTGGAGAAAGGTGAAAGCCGAAGGGGTGAGAGAAAAGTAGACAGATTGGAATCAGATTTTAGAGTAAAACTAACAACTTGCTGATGGATTGCATGTGGCAGATGAGGGAGAGGGAGAATCAAGGGTGACTTGTGTTTCTGTCTTGAGCAACTGGTGGCTGTAGGGACCACTTACTAACATGGGGAAGACTGGAGTAGGAACAAGTTTAGGAAAGATTATCACAATGTTATTTCAGTCTCTTCTGGTTTACACTGAAGTATATTTAAAAGTAAATTAAAACCTGGAAAATACAATACGTGGTAAATTTTCATGTGTGCAATTCTTCCCCGTCCACCACCATCAGTACCCTTTTATCTTGGACAGAGAGTTAATAAAGGACATCTCCCATTCCATCTCCAAATTACATGTTTGCTTTTTTTTTCCCCCTCAGATGAAATCAACACTTTCCATTAAGTTAAAAAAATAAAGGAGGGGTGGAGAGGTTGAATGGTAGTATAACAATTATTTTGCCCTGGGTGTTCCTCAGAGGCTGAGACAAATTTTCCTTTCTGTAAAATAGTTATTTTAAATTAGCTGGAAATTCACAGTTTACTGCTTTCAAAAGGCACTGTGTCCCTTAGGGAAGGCAAATATGAATATCTCCTATTGTTTCTGAGGTGAAGGATGTTAACCATTGATCAGATCAGAGTGGGGCAATTTGAAGGAAAGAAGAAAATTCTAAATGACCTGCCTGGTTTCACAGCCTCCTGGTCAAAATGGTACTGACGTTTTCATTAAACAAGTTAAAGAAAATAGAGGTTAATTAACTTAGTGGTGTTTCAGCTGAAATGGCCAAAACTGCCCGAGGCCTCAGGTGAGTCTAATGTTGTTAGCAGCATCTTAGCTTTGGACTTTACACTATATCACCTTTGAATGTCTGTAAACAAATTAGGATTGCTTTCTGTGTAGGACTGTTTAGCTTACAGGAAAATGTGTGAAAATGTATCAGTAAAGCACTTTAAATGATTTATTCTTTAGCCAGTTTTCCTAAGGGATACTTTGTCTCGCATGCTTCTAATTGCCATCTAGCAAGATGATAAAGAGCAATCTTCAACTAAACAGTGGGTTGCAGGAGATGACTCATAGACCTTTTTACTCTATGCACACAGAACATACACTTAAATTTCCCATCATAAAACTCTGTCTTTCTAACTAACTTATTTTTTGGTGACATTTAGATATCATTTTCACTTTGCAGAAGTGGCAGCTATAACTTTGTGGTCCTTAGAAAAGTTCTTACCACGGGGGTAGAATAATGTAGTAAAAAGAGCGTAGGTTTTGAAAGAATGTTCGGGGGTTTGACATCTGGCTCTACCATTTACTAGCGAAATAATCTGTGGCAAGTCATTTTACCTGTTGAACTTCCATTTTCTTACTTGTAAAATGATGGTAATAACACCTATCACTCAAGGTTGTTTTTATGACTAAGTGAGTAATGTATAGCTCTTGACATTTAGGTAATCCTCAATAAAAGATTCTTTCTTCCTTCAAACTTTATTGTCAAACTTCATTGTCACTGGTAAATTCAAGAGCAGTTGTTCTTAAATCTGCTCTCTACCAGTCAATATCTACAAATTAACATATATTTCATAGCACTGGGTGTTTAATTAATGGAAACTAGCCAAGTCAAACACAGATAACGTTCCCTTAGATACCTAAATAATCCTTGGTTGCCCTTGTTAAACAAACACGAGAAAGACATTAAAAGGTCATGCCACTCACTTTTTTGCCTTATCTGCAAGTTTTAAACAATTTAAATAAAAGTCCCCTCTTTTGATCATATACAATCTCTAGAGATTATTATTGATCAGACACAAAAAAGGCTGATTTAATTATGTTTTGGCCTGATTGGATAAATTGTTCAGCAAGAGGTATCAGTTAACCATATATGCCTCCTTGAGCATTCAGTATTGGGTGACTACAGAAGCCAGATAATTAAATTCTTCTGGGTAATTTCATTAAGTAATATGTCGTTGTTCGGTGCCCTTGAGTTAATTTCGCCTCAGAACGTCCCCATGTGACAGAGTAGAATTGTCCCATAGGGTTTTCTAGGCTGTAATCCGTATGGGAGCGAACTGCTAGGTCTTTCTACCACGGACCAGCTGGGTAGGTTTGAAACTTCAATCTTTAGGTCAGCAGCTGAGCACTTAATCGTTGCGCCACCAGGGCTTCTTTTAAGGAAGACAGGATTGGGTAATTTAAAGGCCTCTATTATTTTTTCTTCCATCTCAAGGCTAGTAAACGAAGCCCAAGAAAATCTACCCACCAGATTTCACCTTCATTACTTACAGATTCTGGTGAATTCCTTTTTTCTTGAAGTCCCAGAACAGAAGAAAGTGACTCTGGCGACACCTTGATTTTGGACTTCTGACCTCCTGAACTGTGAGAGAATAAATTTCTGTTGTTTTAAGCTACCAGTTTGTGGTAATTTGTTATGGCAGCCAAAGAAAACAAGTACAAACCAACAGTATTCCAAACCAAATGACTCCAGTTAAATTTCCCATATCAGTTCATTTGGTTTTATGTAATTATTTCTTGTTCTGCTGAGTCTTGGGTCATCCGGTTGCTTTCATGAAGTTATCTGCTTCTGTACTAGAAAGAATTCTGGAAATGCCAACTCAGTTCCAAGATATATCTGACAGTTGTCCAAGCAATGTCATCATTATGCTCAAAAGCTGTTACTCATGAGCCTAGTCACTCAAATATCAACAATTAAAAGTACCTGGTATAGTTCTTTCCATGAAATTTTGAAATTGTCCTTTGTTGAATGCAAAAAATTCTAACCTATGAGCCTTTTGGCAAGCATCAAAAGACAACAGAAATCATTTGCCAGTGATATGAAATGCTTATGGCTAATTTATTATGGTAACCAACAATATCAAAATTGAAGAGGGTAAAATCTCTATTGGGGCAATATATACTTATTTTATAAGGATTTGATCGATGTTTTTTCCTGGGAGTAAGATGTTGTTATGGACAGTGAGAATGTTAACAAATCTTCAGGGCTTTCCAATTCATCCTGTAATGTGTGCAGTCTTGGAAATATATATTCAGGTAGTCCCCAACTTATGACAAGGTTCCGTTCTGATGACTCCACTGTAAGTCAGTTTTGATGTACGTCAAATGTTGTTGTTAGGTGCCATCGAGTAGATTCTGAGTCATGGCAACCTTATGTACAACAGAATAAAACATTGCCTGGTCCTGTACCATTCTCACAGCCGTTGCTATGTTTGAGCCAATTGTTGCAGCCACTGTGTCAGTCTATCTCCTTGAGGGTCTTCCTCTTTTTTACTGACCCTCTACTTTACTAAGTATGATGTCCTTCTTCAGGGACTGGTCCCTCCTGATAATGTGTCCAAAATACATAGGACAAAGTTTGCCGTCTTTGCTTCTAAGGAGCATTCAGTCTGTACTTCTTCCAAGACATATATGTTTGTTCTTCTGGCAGTCCATGGTATATTCAATATTCTTAGCCAGCTCCATAATTCAAATGCATCAATTCTTCATCATTCTTCCTTATTCTTTGTCCAGCTTTCACATGCATATAAGGTGATTGAAAATACCATGGCTTTGGTCAGGCCTACCTTAGTCCTCAAGATGACATCTTTGCTTTTTAATACTTTAAATATCTCCCCTTTTTTTATTTTACTTTTCACTATTACTGCCTTTTATTACCAATATCTTAATAAATCCAATCTGTATTTGTCTTTGGGGGTTGGAAACATTACATATAAACTTAACAGATATATTTTAATACATACATAAAAAATAGGCAAATCATAAAAATTTACACCAATAAAGAAGAGTTGGACAATGTTGGCATTTTGTCAGTTGCAGTAATAACTCCACTTATGGAAGGTTCTGGATCATCGGGATTGTCCCTGGGAATGGGAATAGCGTTTGTAGTCAGAAAATTAGTGAGAGTTGTCTGTATGGTCCTTTTCTTTTTTCCTTCATATATTTCTTGGTAACACCTTGCTGCCTCCTGAATCTGCCTATCAACTTTAGCAAAGCGATCAGCATTTGGGTCCACGTTTTCAAACAACTGAAACCCC
The DNA here is from genome assembly GCF_000243295.1 of Trichechus manatus latirostris. Classification (NCBI taxonomy): domain Eukaryota; kingdom Metazoa; phylum Chordata; class Mammalia; order Sirenia; family Trichechidae; genus Trichechus; species Trichechus manatus. Next base: position 5,885,060 of record NW_004444092.1, read on the forward strand.
CGACTTAGTTGAGAGAAACTTCAGCTAATCCTTTCACTGAAAATCACAACACTGAACATCTGTTAGTGAACATCTGATAATGATAACATCAGCAAATTATGTATGGCAACACTGTATGTAGTACATATGACTAATGATAAGATGTGCAAAAAACAGACAGTTGTAAGGGCAGTTCGTTGTAACTTGAATACATCATAAGTCGGGGACTACCTGTGCTTATATACATTTCCGTGGAGATGTATATATATCCATGTATACACACACACACACTATATATTTTATCCATAAAATATATCCTTTAATTTGAACACTCTCCTGAACAGTTCTTAAAACAGTGTTGAGCTATTTAAAAAATACAGAACATATCAAGAAAATATAATTATTTGGGCATCTCTTCTTTTATAAGGCAAAAGAATAAAACCAGGCTTTTCCAGAGGCCTTCTGGGAAATTTCAAAGATAGTTTTAAGTATAAAGAACACCTAGAAAACTTTATTTTTATGAAGCCAGGATACGATGTTGGGAAAGTAAAATCAAGAGTTTTCAGAGTATATTAGATTACCTATTAAGATGGGACCAGGTGTGCCTGAGAAACAGTAAATTGGCTATCTATTGATCAGACTGACAATCCAATATTTTAAATAAACATAGAAGAAGTTAACACAATTGAAAGGAAACTTTGTTCTTCCAAAAATGAGGTTTGTTATTGTTGCTTAATAGTTAAGGGCTTAACAATGTCAGCACAAAAAATTATTTTGATGGGATATGGAATTTCTGCCATGTAGGCAAATCACCTAAAACGTAAAATAATACTACCTTTGGTTAAGAGAAAACCAGACAGTTCAAGATAAACTGTCCTTTTGATACATATAAAACCAAATTCTAGTTTTGCATTTACATAATATTTAGCAGTAAATGATTCATGAGATTTCTGCACTGTTTTTTAATTTATCTCACAAATAAACTCATCAAAAGTGAATGAAATTTGTCCAAATTTTAATACAATTCTTTGCTTTTTTTCAGACTATTGATTTGCAGTTGTGGCAAAGAAAACATTTTTCTGAAAACTTTCTATAACTTTCTATATCTACTGAAGATTTATCTTACACAAACATTTTTTCACATTCTGGAAGAACCAGATCTTTTACTTTAAGAGAAAACTGCTCTCATCCTTTCATTGAAAACAAAAGCACATTCTATAACCTTGCATTCAAGGTCATACTTTTCTGCTACTATTTCTCTAATATAATCTTATTTACCCATACGAATTATAAATCTCAGCCAAATTAACTTCTATTTCACAGAGAAAACTGGAAGGAAGGTAACTGGGAAGTGTCTATCATATACAAAGAGTTTAGCAAATTAGCAAAACTCATGAACACACATCTACAACCCCTTGGAGTCACATATCCATTTTACACCTTTTAAAATCAACAAAATAAACACTATCATTAACATGACCTACAAATGTAGCCACTACAAGAAATAAAAGTGTATATATTAAAATTATGTTAGGTGACCAAATTTCAGTATTGCATTTCACTTAGAAAGTATCCAGATTTCCAAGATTATCCATTAAATGATGAGATTTAAGAATAGTCCAAGGTTTTAGAGTTAAATAAGGGCCTTGGTTAATAAATCGTCATACTGCAACTCAGAAAATCATTTATCAGAATTATAACTTAAGAATTTAGGCGCATTTGCATCCACATAGCTTAATGATTGGGACTCAGAACTGAGGTTCTATGAATCAATTTTATATGTGTTTATGAGGTCAGATCAGTTGATTGTGGCCTTTATATCTTCTGTATGTTTGCTGAGTTTCTTTCTAGATGTTCTGTCCTTTACTGAGAGTGGCGTGTTGAAGTCTCCTACTATTATTGTGGAACTATCAATTTGTCTTTTCAGTGCTGCTAGAGTTTGTTTTATGTGTTTTGGAGCCCTGTCATTGGGTGCACAGATATTTATTATGGTTATATCTTTGTGGTAGATTGTCCCTTTAATCATTATATAATCCCCTTCTTTGTCTTTTATGGTGGCTTTTGTTTTAAAGTCTATTTTATCTGAGATTAGTATTGCCACTCTTGCTCTTTTTTGGTTGCTGAGTCCTTGATTTTTTTTTCCCATCCTTTGATTCTTAATAAATTTATGTCTTTTTTTCTAAGGTGTGTCTCTTGTAGACAGCATATTGATGGGTTCTGTTTTTTTATCCATTCTGTCACTCTCTGTCTCTTTATGGTGTATTTAAGCCATTTGTATTCACTGTGGTTATTGATAGGTGTTTATTGCTGTCATTTTGTAGTGCTTTTTTTTTGTGGTGCTGATGTTTTCCTTGTTCCTCTTACTCTTCTGCTGAATTCCTTTTGTATATTTTTTTCATTTCTTTTGTTTTTGTAGATTTTGTGTTTACTGAAAGTTTATGCTTTTCTTCTTTATTTTGATGAGTAAGTTTGTTAGCTTTCTTTGTGCTTACTTTGAAATTTACCTTTACCTTCGTAAGTTTAAACTAGTCTTTTATTACTTGATAATACCTTGACTTCTTTTCCATTTGAAAGTTCTATACCTACACTGTTTATTCCCTCTTTTATTGTTTTGACGTTGTTGTCATTTACAGATTGACATCTCTGGTTCCCTGTTGTAAATTTTTTACTTTTGTTTTATCATTGAGAGTTCCTTATCTAGTTTGGTATCTGGCTGATGCTGTCTTATGTGTTAGATTGAGGTTGTTGTTTGATGTTGTTGGTTCTCAAACCAAAGGACTCCCTTTAATAATTCTTGTAAGTTGGTTTTGGTTTTTACATATTCCCTTAATTTCTGTTCGTCTGGAAATGTCCTAATTTCACCATCACATTTGAGCGAGAGTTTTGCAGGATATATTATTCTTGGTTGGCAGTTCTTTTTCTTTCAAGATTTTGTGTATGTCATCCCATTGCCTTCCTTCCTGCAATGTGTCTGCCAAGTAATTAGAGCTTAGTCTTATTATTTCCCTTTTGTATATGACTTTTCATTTCTCTTGAGCTGCTCTCAGGATTCTTTCTCTGTCTTTGGTTTTAGCAAGTGTGATTATGATATGTCTTGAATTTTTCTTTTGGGGTCTATCCTATATGGGGTTGGTTGAGCTTCTTGCATAGTCAGCTTTTCGTCTTTCATGATATTAGGGAAGTTTTCTGTCAGGAAATCTTCCATGATCCTTTCTGTGTTTTCCATTTTCTCCCCCTGTGCTGGAACTCCGATCACACGCAAATTTTTGCTTTTGATTGTATCACACATTGTTCTCAGGGTTTCTTCATTTTTCTTCATTTTTATCTGATCTTTCCCCAAACAAACTGATATCCAGGGATTTGTCTTCAATTTCACTGATCCTGTCTTCCATTGTTTCAAATATGCTCGTAAAACCTTCTATTGCACTGTCCATTTGTGAAATCTTGTTGTTTATCTTTTGGATTTCTAATTGCTGTTTTTGTATTGCTAGTTGTTTATTTATTTTGACATTTTGTTCCTGTATTATTTTCCTGATTTGTTCCATTGTTTTGTCCATCTTTTCCATGATTTTGTCTATTTTTTCCTTATTTTTTGTCTGCATTTTCCTTTATCTGTTGGAGAATCCTTCATATTAGTGTTCTGAATTCCCTGTCAGGTAGTTCCACTGCCTTTTCTTCTAGCAGAAGGTCAAATGGTGTTTTATTTTGGTCCCTTTCTGGAGCCACCCTCTCCTGTTTTTTTATATGTTTTGATATTGTCTGCTGTCTCCAGGACATGCAGGTATTATTTTCTTCATTTATTGATTGTAGATTTTACTGTTTTGTCCTGAAAAACAAATAAATAAATAATAAATAAAAAAAATGGTGCCGAGGGAGCAGGTTGGTGATAGCAGCGCAGACCCAGGGATGCACTGTACAGTGATTCTCCGATGGAATTGTGCAGCACAGCCCCTCTAGAAGGGGTGGTGTGGAGCACAGGGCTGCGTGGGTGGGAGAATGGAAAGTAAAGAAAGGAGAGAGAGAGAGAGAAAAAACAGAAAGAAGAAGAAAAGAAAAAGAAAAAAGAACAAAGCAAACAAACCAGAAAATGACAACCTGTCAAGAAGGGGAGGAATGCCACATGGGGCTAGCTGGGTGGGAGAGAGAAAGGAAAGGATGGAAGGGAGAGAGAGAGAGGCATCAAAGGAAAACCTCAAAAATCTATATCAAAAACAAACAAATAAACAAAACAAACAAACAAAAGAACAAAGCAAACAAATAAAAAAAATCACAGCCTGTCAAGAAGTGGAGGGGACGACACATGGAACTACCTGTGTGGGAGAAAGAAAAGGAAGGAAGGGAGAGAGAGAAAAGCAACAAAAAGGCTAAAAATAAAAATAAACAAATAAACAAAACAAACAAACAAAAAGAATAAAGCAAATAAACCAAAAAATCACAGCCCATTAACAAGGGGAGGGATGGCACATGGGTCTAGCTGGGTGGTAGAAAAGAAAGGAAGGAAGGGAGAGAGGGAGAAACAACAAAAAAAGCTCAAAAAACAAACAAACAAAACAAAAACAAATAAACAAAAATATGGTGCTGAAGGGGCCTGCTTGTGGGGGTGGGGTGGACCCTGACGACAGTGATCTAGTGTCTCTCTGGCTAGCAACCATGGCCTGTTGTCAAGCAGTGTGGACTCCATAGAGGGAAGAAGGATAGAGGTGGGAAAGCATGTATCCCTGGTACTGGGTGCTCTGTCTCCTGCTGGGAGCACAATGGATTTGCCTTCCCTGAGCCCCAAGCCCTATAAATATCCTTCCCTACACTCTCTGCTTTGAGACATTACAAGGATCTGTCAAGGTGTTGTCTCGTTACTTCAGTAAGGCTAATAAACTTAGCTTTACTTGTCTGCAGATTTGCTGGTGGTCTTTTGGGGAAGCTTACAGTTGATAAATTCAATTTAGTTGAACATGTAATTTTACATTCTTTACAATCCTAGACATTATTAGGAGAAATGTTAACTTACCTAATCAACAAACCAGTATCAGAAGTTTAGGAATTTAACTTGTTTCTTCATGAGAAAACAAACCTAAATCGAAGGTGTATACATATATCAAGTATTTATAACCATATGTTGAGCACCATGTGACAGATAGACTTTAAAGATGACCCCCAGGATCCCTGCCTCCTGGTATTTCTGTTTTTGCATAATCCCTTCTCTTTGAGTGTGGGAGGGACCTGTGACCTGGTTCTAAGCAATCTAAAACAGCAAAGGTGACCAAATATGTGTGAGTAATTTACATAAGATGACATAAGATTAAAACTCATCTTGCTAGGAGACTCACTTTCTGGTTTCCTGGCTTTGAGGAAGCAACCAGCCATGTTCAGAGGACCATTTGGCAAGGAACTGAGGGACACCTCTGACTAACAGCTTACAAATCAACGAGGCCCTTAGTTATACAATTGCCAAGAACTGAATTCTGCCAACAACCTGAATGCACTTGGAAGAGGATCCTTCCCCAATTAAGCTTTCAGGTAAGACCTCAACCCCAGATGACACCTTGACTGAAGTCTTGCAGAGAACCTAGCTAAGTTCTGCCTGAGCTCCTGACTCAAGGAAACTGTGAAATGATAGTTGTGTGTTGCTTTTAGCTGCTAAATTTGTGGTAATATTGTTATGCAACAATAGAAAACTAGTACAACCACATTAATAAAGCAGGGAAGAGTCAAATAACTATTGTCAACCCAAAAATTATCAAACCAGTCTAGTTTGTAGAAGAACTCACATTTATTATGTTAACTTGGGTTTTTATACATACATGCTTCTGATCTAGAGGTTTATTAAGATGTTTTTTTAAATCTACTATTAGAAGTTCAATTCCTTTCTTTCCTGATAAATTTGGGAATATTAGGGTTACATAAGTACTTTTTTTTCTCTATAAACCAATTGAATTTGAGTTCTTTAAATTTGACAGACTTTATGATTTAATTTATTTATATATTCCAGAGGTAGGAAAAATTTCAAATTTATGAAATGAGAAGTAAAGGTTTTTCTCAATTACAGATACACAGACTTACTGAGAGCTTGCAGGTTTAGTTCTACAACATCAGTTATAGTTGAAACTAGGTAACATAGAAGTAAACACAACTCACATACTAGAGCAGATCTCACAGCGATGTTCTACTTTCAGTGAGCATGAAATATTTTCTTGACTGATTTCAGTTTACAAATAGTCAAACAAACAAACAGCTGATAAGCCAGATTCTCTATCATGTCTCACCCACTGAAGAATAGATCACCATTATATCCTGACAGAGATCACCAAATGGCTAGACTATATAACTAGATTCCCAAATATTGCTGCCACCACTGAGGAACACTTTGTTTACTGTGCACAATCAGACTTTTATATACACGGGGCTTTCTCAACTATGAAACTAAGACTGGCCTGTTGTTGTTAGGTGCCATTGAGTCGCCTCTGACTCATAGTGACTCCATGTACAACAGAACAAAATACTGCCCGGTCCTGCGCCATCCTCACAATCGTTGTGCTTAAGCCCATTGTTGCAGCCACTGTGTCAATCCATCTCATTGAGGATCTTCCTCTTTTTCGCTGACCCTCTACTTTACCAAGCATGTTGTCCTTCTCCAGGAACTGATCCCTCCTGATAATATGTTCAAAGTATGTGAGACGTAGTCTTGGCATCCTTCTTTCTAAGGAGCATTCTGGTTGTACTTCTTCCAAGACAGATTTGTTCGTTCTTTTGGCAGTCCACAGGATATTCAATATTCTTCGCCAACACCATAATTCAAAGGCATCAATTCTTCTTCAGTCTTCCTTATTCGTTGTCCAGTTTTCACATGCATACGAAGCAATTGAGAACACCATGGTTTGGGTCTGATGCGCCTTAGTCTTCAAGGTGACATCTATGCTTTTCAACACTTTAAAGAGGTCTTTCACAGCAGATTTGCCCAATGCAATGCATCGTTTGATTTCTTGACTGCTGCTTCCATGGGTGCAGACTGTGGATCCAAGTAAAATGAAATCCTTGACAACTTCAATCTTTTCTCCATTTATCATGATGTTGCTTATTGGTTCAGTTGTGAGGATTTTTGTTTTCTTTATGTTGAGGTGTAATTCATACTGAAGACCATGGTCTTTGATCTTCATCAGTAAGTGCTTCAAGTCCTCTTCACTTTCAGCAAGCAAAGTTGTATTATCTGCATAGCACAGGTTGTTAAGACTGGCCTAGTATTGTGATATATCCACTGGTCCCTGGGCCCCGCTGTAGAGTTAGACAAGACATGAATAAATGAATGATCTTGGCTAAGAACCAGAAAAAAGAAACAAAAGCTACCACGGTGTACTCAGAGAACAATGATTAATGTTGTTTTAGTGTCAACGAGTTTGTGTGGAAAACAGGATGGCCAAAGGAGCCATATTACTGATGACTTTGATGTTAAGAAGTGGTAATGTGTCATTGTTGACTGTTTTAAAATATTTTTTTAAAAAAGTAAAATCATAACTTTTATACAGATACAAAAATGAACATATGTCTAAGATTTTATTTAACTCATTGATGAGGAAATTGATGAAGTGTTGTAACCAGTTTAGGAAAGAATTTGAAAAGGACACGTTTATAAGTCAGGAATATTGAAATGAACATACAAACAGAGGTAAATCTGGTCTCAAGGAAGTAGTTGGGGAGGGAAGAAAGTCAATTTATTCTCCACCAGACAGAATTTACATCTTTATAGACAATAATCATTTGCATTGCTATCAGTTATCTATAACTTAAAGAGTTGTAAAACAGCTCAAAGACAATGAATCCAATACCTGGAGGGATATAATCTAAATAACGCATAATTTTTTTTGTGGAAGCATAATTTTTTCCTAACAATGAGCACCAACTTGATGATGGGAAAGTGATGGGATAGATTTGAAAACTACTTTGGGGGTAGAAAATACACAGCTTGGTAGTTACTTGTATGTAGTGAGTGGGATTCAAAGATCATTCATTTTAAGTGTAGCAATTGCCAAATTGTTTAGTTGGTTGCTTCAAGTGGGCTAAGGTAATGACCTACATGGTCCTGGAGACAATAAAAGTAAGAGAGAGGAAATACATTAACAAGGCATCATTTTGAAAAATAGAGGTCTGTGGCATTGAAAAGGGGTCTCTCGGGGAGGGGCTTTGCTATCCCCTCCATTATCATTAGTGTCTGCCTCTGAAAGCCACCTCAAATAATCATGCAATCTAAGTGAAAATAGTGTGCTTCCTATGCCTAGCATCTCCTGGGTAAGTCCTTTGGCTTTTCCTTTCAGAATTGATTCATAATGTATCACCCTTTTTCTTAGACACTTGATCAGGAATCATTTGTGTAACCACAAAGAAAATTCAGAAGAGAATTTTAGAAAGTCCTGAGGTGAACTGAGGGAGACATTGCTCAGTACCTTTCTTTTCCCCCAGTGTGACTTTGATAGTAGGATATTCTGAATTTAAAAAAAAAAAAAATCAAAGACTAGGAAAAGGAAATTAGGAAATCTTATCCCCTTTCAAAAGTTTGATTGAAAAGGCAATTATGTGAGCAGTAATCCTTTTCATGCTAAAGATATGAGGAACAGTTTTGCTTAGCTTAAGGTTCTTTAAAGTTGTTTTATGTCAGAGGTTTGCTCTAAAGTAGTCAATTTGCTGTTTAACATTCCCTACATTTCTGAATGTTTCCCAACATTTCAAAATTTCAGCTTAAAGTAATATAATCCACTTTGTTTACCCCATATGTGGATATGTGGTACTATACTTTTTTATTCCTTATTTAAGAAAGAAGGAAAGGAGGGTGGAAGGAAGAGGGAGAGGGAGAGATGGGGGAGTGGAGAAAAGAAAAAACCTGATTCTAGTTCCAGTTTGGTCACTAGCTTACTACAGAGTAATTAATTTTGTCACTACTGTTGACCTGGAATTCACTTTTCTGGTTTTGAGCACTGAGTACTAGAGGAGTCTTTAAGCCACTGCTTTCCTTAAACTCCATAATTCTTTCATTCATACATCAGTCAACAAATATTATTCAGTACCTTATATGTACCAAGCCCTATGCTAGGTGCTAGGGATATTGAAGTGAATTATGACATCCTTGCCTTCTTTAAACTTTTGTACTGGTGGGAAGAGCTAGAAAATAAATACACATAAGCCAAATAATATATAATATAGGATTCTGAGTAAAAGAAACCTTTTTTGTTAGTCCTAAATTGACGGCTCTGACTAGGAAGAAAGGCCTGTTTATCTATTCCTGAAATTCAGCCAATAAAAATCCCATGGATCACAACAGTCCAATCCTCAGCTGATCGTGGGGAAGGCATAGGACCAGGTGTTTGGTTCCGTTGTGCATGGGGTGGCCATGAGTCAGGGCCAGACTCATGGCAGTTAACAACAACAATGAAATTGATGGCTAGAACTCATATCTGAGGGAAAAAATGTGTCAAGTACCCTGATACTAAAGACAATTCAAATAAGTGGGGACAGACAACCCTTCGACGCTTACTAAGGGGTTGCTTCATTGATTCTCCCCAACTTTATTCATCTTCCTCTCAGTTTAGTGAGAAGGGACCTGAGAAAGTGTGCAGAGAGAGAAAGAGAAAATCAGCTGCCTAAAGATAGTGTTTGGTGTTTTCTTCTCTACTTGGAAGAGTTGGGGAAAAGACCCCTAAACTAATTTTTATGTCCCCAAAGGCCAAACAAGGGGAGCTCAAGACAGCCATGCATAAGGTTGGGAGTATCTTCAACAAAGTGAGACTGCATCTTGTTTTCTGTCAGATCATCTGCTTATGCATGTAGCTGTTGATCTGACTTCATGCCATCTTGACCTGGAGGACAGAATCTGAGACAAACGGTGGGTTAGCGAGAAATGGCCCCTTTTTGTACCTTTGCATGGCAAGGATATGACAGCTCCCCAGCTCAAATAGGCACTGCAAATTATAGATGGCCCTGAGCTGACTGTAAGGTCAGCTGGTAAGTAGATCTCAACACCAAGAGCTTTGGGATGTACCACTAGTGAAACCACTGTGGGAAAGTGGGAAAAAGTGAGCCAGAGTGGGATTGTCGATGCCAGGGATCCCTCAGGGTCATCTGAATAGCTAGCAGTTGGAGTCTTGCTTCAAGGAGGACATGAAAGGCCAGGTGGTCTTATCCAGAGAAGCAATGTTATCCAACTGGGATCCACCAACAGGCAGACAGTTACAAAATATCTTGGGTATCTTTCATATTTTCCCTTTTTATTCCCAATTCCAGAAGCCCTAATACTGAAAGAGGTGAGTAGGAGGTGTGAAAAAGATACTGAGAAGAAATGAGCTAAGAAACAGAATGAGACTGAAGTTTAAAAATGAACTAGACTGGATTTTTAATAACTGAAAGTGGCCCCAAAACTTTGAGAGTTGCCTGAGTTACTGTTAAGAGGCAGGGAAGGAAAATTGAACAGTGCAAGGTTGAAGGCAGTGATTGGAAAAAAAAGAAAACTGTTTCATGTTTGTTCCTCCACAGAGTTCAAATAATAAATAAACTGATTACAAATGAATGGGATACTTGTATCTGATAGGAATCCCTGAAGGCTGAAGGTTTGAGTCTACTCAGAGCTGCCTCAGAAAAAGAGCCTGGTGATCTACATAGGAAAAATCAGCCATTGAAAACCCAATGCAGTTTTACTCTGACACATGTAGAGTCACCATGAGCCAGAGTCGACTCAAAGGCAACTAGTTTCTAATGCTATGAAGCAAATAAAATAATGAGAAAGAGGATAACTACGAAGAGAAGAGTGGATGGGGGAGTACTACTTTAGTTATAATGGTCTAGGAGGGCATCCTTGGGTTGAAAACTTCCATGATGAGAAAGAGCTACTCATTCCAAACTCTAGGGCAAAAGTGTACAAGACACTAAGGTAAGACTGAGAAAGAAGGCTACTGTGGCCAGAGTATGGTTAGTGAGGTGAGTGGTGGTAGAAGATACTTCTGGCAAAGTGGACAAGGGCCAGCTAATCGAAGGCCTGATAAGTCTGGTAAGATATTTTGATGGTGTTGTAGTTATCTAGTGCTGCTATAACAAGTGAGTGGCTTTAACAAACAGAAATTTATTTTCTCACCATTTAGGAGGCTAGAAGTCCAAGCTCAGGGCAGTGGATCTAGGGAAAGCCTTTCTCTTTTTGTCGACTCTGGGAAAATGTCCTTGTTCCTTGGTTCCCTGGTGATCTTCATGTGGTGTGTTATCTATCTTCCTCCATTTCTGCTTTCTCAATTTGGTCCTCTTATATCCCAAAAGTGATTGACTCAAGACACACCCTACACTAATACTGTCTCATTAACATAACAAAGAAAACCCATTCCCAAATGGAATTATAACCACGGGTATAAGGGTTAAGATTCACAACACATAAATTTCAAGGACCAAATTCAATCCACAAAGAAGGCAACACAGGTTTCCTCAAAAAATTTCCCAACATTTTCTTGACTCTAGCCTCCTTGCAGAAGACTCTACATTTGTTAACCCACTTTTATTTAATGGATCACACATATCATGTAAGTCTAAATAATTTTGATCTCAGGAGTAAGGAACTACTAAGACATCTTAAATTTTGTTCCCCTAAGACCTCTATGCTACTCTATCTAGATAGTTACAAAAAATTCATTTATGCTATTTCATTTTTCATCTCACTCAGATCCTCATACCCAAGGATTAAATCCTCGTCCATCACACGTGTACACATACTTAAGTAGTTATAATTGACATTTAGGCGGATGATGTATCTGTTTGCTACAAGATTGAAATGATGGGTCCAAGTGTTGTTATAAAGAGTTCATATTAATCATGCCAACAAAAAAGGACAAACTATTAATTTGCCAGTATATAGAAAATGTGCAGAAAATGACAGTTAAAAGTTCTACTCTTTTATATTTATGTTTCAAACTCTAAGACAGGAAACCTTTTCTCTTGGCCTTAGCTTTAAACTCCTGAGATGAAACTCTGCCAGGAGCACCATGCATCCTCTCTCATTAGAGTGCAGTTCTTCCATAAGTACGTTAAAGAATGCGCAGATGGTGCTGGACGTGTGCTTGGTTCTCTTGCAGCAATGTTCCTGGCTTCTTCTCTAATATGAATTACCGACCTCTCAGCACAATCCTTAAACTTCTTCCCACTACATTTATGCAAATAGTCCTTCTGAATCCAACATGATACCTTTTAGTTAATCCTGGAACATTAAGTACTGCAGCTGTCTCATGAAAGAAACAAAAAAAAAAAAGAGAAAAAATTCTGTTCAGTATGGAGATAACTCTATAAAGCTCATGATAAATGAAGGCTTGTGAATAGTATATCAGTTATTGTAGTCATCATTATAGCAGTATATTTCCTTGTGTTCTTATGGGAAATTACTTTCTTTGGCACATTCTTGGGAATTATTTCCTGTGTTCCATTAGCTCCGTGGGATGACATCCTAAAATGACGGATGCAATTCTATTGTTTTGTTAGAGTGCTCTATAACTGCTCTTAGGGCTCCTTGCTTGAATACATATTATATTCTCTTTGAATATTATCTGAGAATATGATTCATAGTTTAGTCTTAATGTTTTTGAGGAAAAAAATCACTTAATGAACAAGCAGGAATCTTGTTCTGTTGGAAAAAGTAATAAACAACAGAGCAGGTAATCGTTGTCCTAGTCCTAATTCCACTGTGACCTGTAGCAAGTTACTTTAGCTATAGTACTGTTCCTTCATCTATAACTTATTTTTAAAATCCCTTTCACATTATGTTTTCTGTTAGTCTATTATTTTCAATATTAACTCAATGTTAACTATATAAATTATAACCTTGTTAGTGAAACAAAGTTTAAGTACAAAAAATAGGGAAAATATATAATCAAGTGCTGACTTATATATTAATAATAGAATCTTGGTGGCAAGCAACAGAAGTCCAGTAACTAAATTAGGCAAAAATGGAGCTTATTTCAAAAGACATCAGGGGCTGTCAGGGAGTGGGCTTGGAGATGGGGAGGACTCCAGGGAGCTCTCAAGAGCAGAGAAGCAGGCAGGGCAAGGCTGGGGCAGTCTGGTCAGGATTCTGCAGTTATGCTGACACCGTGGTATATGACTGCCAACCATTCCTTCTGTTCATGCTTCACTTGCTCAAATCCAAAGTGTAAGAAGAGAGCATTCAAGGGGCTGAGGTTAGGTTATGTGCCCACCCTCTGGGTGTACTTAGATGGGGGCCTTAAAAGGCAGGCACAATTACTCTCCAACTACACTCATACAGAGGGGAAATCTTTCCCTAACAGGAGGTTGGAGTGATATTAGGAATAAGAAATGTCCACTAAATATAAAGTCACAAAGACTAGAGAAGAAAAGTTCAGTTTGCACTGGAATTTTTGAGAGGCTTTATGAAAGATGTTGGTTCTTGAGGGGGCATTGAAAGATTTGGGTAGAGAGAGATGAGGCTAATTTGCTGTTGCTGTTAGCTGTTGTGAAGTTGCCCCGGACTAATAGCGACCCCATGCACAATGGAAGGAAACACTGGCTGGTCCTGTGCCATCCCCATGAGGTTAGTGAAGGGAGATTTAAAATGCTACACCAAAGAAAGAGAGAAACAAACAAAGGAAAATAAATCTAAGCCAACTAAATTCAGTCTGGGGTTTTTAATATTGCTCTGAATCAGCCATACTGTGTCTTTTATTTCTCAGAGAGGCTTTGTGGTAGCTCATGGGAAGAGTACAGTGTAACTATTGACACAATCTATTCTCTAAACCTAGCAAAATTTTATCTTCTCATCAAAGATCACTTTCACTCTTTTCCCAAAGACGTCCTAAAAATGCATAGTCACATTCCCCAGGAGACTGAGGAATTTATGGCTCCTCGGTCTCTCTAACCCACACAGATAATTCATCATCTCCTACATTATAAAAACAATAATCGCAAAAATATATGTTAAAAAGAACCAATATAAGATGCATGAAATCACATATTCTTGTTATAGATATCATTTGTTATTCATGTAACATTTTCACTCCCCTTTCCCAAGATTTTATTGATGAAATGGAATAATGTGACTTATATGGTGATATAGCTTACAGTTTCTAGCAGCAAAAGCATTCTCTCTTTCTACAGAACTGTCTGTAAATATGCTGTATTATGTAACATGTTGATATTAAACATGTTGAGATGCATGGCTATGCATGGAGGCAGTAATCCCTTGATTGATCAGTTTCAAAAACTATTAATGACCAATAGGACTACACCTAAGACTTCTGTGGCTGAGGTGTTTGAGTTAAACTTAATTCTCCTTCTTCCACCGTATAGTTAGAGCTGAGGTTTATAGATCTTCATTCTTTTCCCAAACAGAAAAATATGGTAGCAACATGAGAAAAAATGAAGACCCCACTTGTCTCTTTGTCTTAACACAATTTCAAATAAACATATAAAACCTACTTAATTTGTAACATTTTCACAAATACAAACTTGGAGATTTCTCTGTGCTGAGCACACATATTATGGACTCAATAAGTATCAGTAGATTTAATTCAAAATACACCTGGAAACTGATAGAGAAGTGCTGTTTCATGTAGACTGTCATGAAATTATATTACTATTGTTTGTAGAAGTCCTGTAAAGTGGAGCTCTCACTTTTTCTCAGAAACAGTCAGAAAAGCAAACAATTCTCTAGATAACATGGTTAAACACGAATAAAATGAATTTACTGTATCCTACCTTGATGATGGATTTGCACATCTGTCTGCTTTCAGATGTTCAAGACAGAGAAAAATTGCACAGAAAAAAATCTTGTATTTCCTTATCAAAACCAGGGAAAGTAAACATGTATAGTAAATTGGAAAAAGCATGTAAGTCTGAAATATTTTTTAAAGTGTTGTTTTATCTGTTAGTTTGACGTTCTTGGGGTGGGGAGGGAGGACGGTGAATACTGACTTTCCCATCTTTAATTTTGTTTCTCTTGCTGAAAGTGGCAATTGACATAAAACGGAGCTGAGAAAAAAACAAAAGTGCATTTTTTCCCCAAATAGGTGGGAAGAGTATGCTCTGTTTGTGGTAAATTCCTGTGCACAAGGCTGACTAGCCTGCCAATAATTAACGGGCTGCTATCGTTAACACTGGTACATGGAAGCAATAGAAATGTGAGGACAGACCAAGTGTGTGGCGGGGGTGTTGTTAGGGCCAGGCCAGCAGCTGGCCCCCTAGACAGCTCACAAAATCCTGCAAGTTCCTTACTTTGGTGAATTTATGACAGTACATGTCTGGCCCTGAGCTTGTCTAGGCTTGGAACTCTGAAGTTTTCGTTCATTCTCAAGACTGCATGCAATTCTAAGTAACAGATGTACATAAAGCAAGCTCATAAGATCAGTGTCTAAAATTGAGTCCCAATTTATTAGTCTTTAGTGGGAAATGTAGTTGTCACATGAACCTGAGTACTAGTCTCATGACTAATCTATCCTTTCCCCGTGGATAACTGAACTTGAGGTGCCAAATGATAACCTGATGCTACTCGGTAAACATGAAATCAGAACAAAGGGAAATGGTTAAACAAACATTCTTTAACTGTTAATGCATCTCCGGACAGTCAACTTTACTGGCTTGAGAGCTTTTCTTCTCTGTCTCTCTTTTTTCATATTACTTAGATTTTTACTTTGTATTTCTTAAAATTTCTTTTAGACTAAACATAGATTTATATCACATATCACATTTGTGAATACATAAAAAGGAAACTGTATGCAGAATAAATTGGTTAAGATATTCCTAAAATGTCTTCATATCCACAGACTATTCTGAGCCACTTTTATTTTCTCTAATATTTCAGAATTATTTTTATTTGTGTAATGTAGGTTTTGTGTGAGTGTGTGTGTGTTTGTGTGTGTGTGTGCCCTTTTGTTGAATGTTTACAGTGCAAGTTAGTTTCTCATTCAAAAATTTATACACAAATTGTTTTGTGACATTGGTTGCAATCCCCACATTGTGTCAACACTCTCCCCTTTTTCTTTTCCACTCTGGGTTCCCCGTGTCCATTGGTCCAATTTTCCTGTCCCTTCCTGCTTCTCGTCTTTGCTTTTGGGCAGGTGTTGCCCATTTGGTCTCCTATACTTGATTGAACTAAAAAACACATTCCTCACGTGTGCTATTGTTTTTTTTTATGTTGTTGTTAGATGCTGTCGAGTCAGTTCCAACTCATAGCGACCCCATGAACAATAGAACGAAACACTGCCCAGTCCTGTGCCATCCTCACAATCATTGTTATGCTTGAGCCCATTGTTGCAGCCACTGTGTCAATCCATCTCAATGACGGTCTTCCTGTTTTTCCCTGACACTGTACTTCACCAAGCATGATGTCCTTCTCCAGGACTGATCTCTCCTGACAACACGTCCAAAGTATGTTAGACGTAGTCTTACCATCCTTGCTTCTAAGGACCATTCTGGTTGTACTTCTTCCAAGACAGCCCTGTTTGTTCTTTTGGCAGTCCATGATATATTCATTGTTCTTTGCCAACTCAGTTCAAAGGCGTCAATTCTTCTTCCATCTTCCTTATTAATTGTCCAGTTTTCGCATGCATACCAGACAATGGAAAACACCATGGCTTGGGTCAGGTGCACCTTAGTCCTCAAGGTGACATCTTTGCTTTTTAACACCTTTAAGAGGTATTTTGCAGCAGATTTGCCTGATGCAATGCGTCATTTGATTTCTTAACTTCTGCTTCCATGGGTGTGGATTGTGGATCCAAGTAAAATGAAATCCTTGACTTAAATCTTTTCTCCATTTATCATGATGTTGCTTATTGGTCCAGTTGTGAGGATTTTTGTTTTCTTTATGTTGAGGTGTAATCCATACTGAAGGCTGTGGTCTTTGATCTTCATCAGTAAGCACTTCAAGTCCTCTTCACTTTCAGCAAGCAAGGTTGTGTCATCTGCATAATGCAGGTTGTTAATGAGTCTTCCTTCAGTCCTGATGCCCCTTTCATCTTCATATAGTCCAGCTTCTCAGATTATTTGCTCAGCATGTTTGCTTTTTAGGCCTGTCTAATTGTTGGCTGAAAGGTGGACTTTGGGCGTAGCTTCAGTTCTGAGTCAACAGGGTGTTCAGAGGCCATAGCCTTGGGGGCTCCTCCAGTCTCTGTCAGACTAGTAAGTCTGGTCCTTTTGTGTGTGTGTGTGAATTTGAATTTTGTTCTACATTTTTCTCCTACTCTGTCCAGGACCCTCTATTGTGATTCCTGTCAAAGTGGTCAAGTGGCGGTAGCCGGGCACTCTTAGAGTTCTTCTGGACTCAGGCTGGTGGAGGTTGTGGCTCATGTGGTCCATTAGTCCTTTGAACTAATATATTCCTTGTGTCTTTGGTTTTCTTCATTCTATTTTGCTGCAAACATGATAGAACTAGTAGATGTATCTTAGATGGCCACTTGCAAGCTTTTAAGACCCCAGATGCTACTCACCAAACTAGGATTTAGAACATTTTCTTTATGAACTGTCTTATGCCAGTTGACCTAGATGTCCCCCGAGATGATGGTCCCCAGCACTCAGCCCCAGCACCTTGGTCCCTCAAGGGGTGTGGATGTGTCTACGAAGCCTCTATGACTTTGCCTTGGTCAAGTTGTGTTGACTTCCCCTGTATAGTGTACTGTCTTCCCCGTCACCAAAGTTACCACTTGTCTACTATCTAGTTAGTAATTTCTCCTCTCCACTTCTCCCCTCCCTCATAACCATCAAAGATTGTTTTTTTCTTCTATGTACAAAGCTTTTCTTGGTTTTTTAAAATAGTTTTTATAGTAGTGGTGTCATACAATATTTGTCCGTTTGTGATTGACTTATTTAATGCAGCATAATGCCCTCCAAAGTCATCCATGTTGTGAGATATTTCCTGGATTCACTATTGTTCTTTATCATTGCACAGTATTCCATTGTGTATATGTACTATAAGTTGTTTGTCCACTCATCTGTTGATGGGCACTTAGGTTGTCCCCATATGTTATGGATTGAGTTGTGTCCCCTCAAAATATCTGTCAGCTTGGCTGGGTCACCATTCCCAGTATTGTATGATTGTGTTATCTGATGTGATTTCCTTATGTGTTGTAAACTCTATCACTATGATGAGATTATATCTGTTCTCCTTATGTGTTGTAAATTCTATCACTGTGATGAGGTTATACTAATGAGGTTGACAAGATTAGTGTCTTAATGCAATCTCTTTTGAGATATAAAAGAGAGAAGCGAGCAGAGACACATGGGAACCTCATACCACCAAGAAAGCAGTGCCAGGAGCAGAGCACGTCCTTTGGACCTGAGGTTCCTCTGCAGAGAAGCTCCCAGACCAAAGGAAGATTGATGACACGGATCTTCCTCCAGAACCAATGGAGAAAGCGTTCCCCTGGAGCTGATGCCCTGAATTTGGACTTGAAGCCTACTGGACTGTGAGAGAATAAACTTCTCTTTGTTAAAGCCATTTCTGTTAGAGCAGCACTAGATGACTGAGACACCATCTTTTTGCTATTATGAATAATGCTGCAATAGAACTTCAGTGTGCTTATGTCTATCCGTGTGAAGGTTCTTATTTCCTAGGATATATTCCTAGTGGTGGGATTGCTGGATCTTATGGTATTTCTATTTCTAGCTTTTTAAGCAGGCACTGTATAGTTTTCCATAGTGGTTGTACCATTTTTCATTCCTACCAGCAGTGCTTAAAGTTCCAATCTCCTTGCAGCCTTTCCAAGATTTTTTATTTTCTGTTTTTTTGATTCATGCCAGTAATGCTGGGGTGAGATTGTATCTCATTGTGGTTTTGATTTGCATTTCTCTAATGGCTAATGATTGTGAGCGTTTCCTCAATATCTTCCTTGGTGGAGTGTCTGTTGATATCCTTTGCCCATTTTTCAGTTGGATTATTTGTCTTTTTGTTATTGAGTTGTTGAAGTATTCTATAGATTTTAGATATTAGACCCTTGTCAGCTATGTCATAGCCAGAACTTTTTTCCCAGTCTGAAAGTTCTCTTTTTACTCTTTTGGTGAAGTCTTTTAATGAGCATAAGTGTTTAATTTTTAGGTGCTCTCAGTTATCTAGTTTATTTTCTTGTGTTTGTGCATTGTTAGTCATGGCTTGTATTATATTTATGCCAAGTATTATGGCCCCTAATGGTGTCCCTATTTTTCCTTCCATGGACTTTATCATTTTAGGTTTTATATTTAGGTCTTTGATCCATTTTGAGTTAGTTTTTGTGTATGATGTGAGGTATGGGTCTGTTTCATTTTTTTACAGATGGGCATTCACTTTTGCCAGCACCATTTGTTAAGAAGACTGTCTTTTTCCCCATTTAATGAACTTAGGTCCTTTGTCAAAGATCAGCTGACCATAGGTGGATGGAATTACGTCAGGGTTCTAGATTCTGTTCCATTGATCTATCTGTTGTTGTACCAGTACCAGGCTATTTTGACTATTGTGACTGTATAGTAGTTTCAGATAGTGTGAGGCCTTCTAATTTTTTTTTTTTTTTAATAATATTTGCTTATCCAGGGCCTCTTTCCTTTCCGTATAAAGTTGATGATTAGTTCTTCCATGCCATTAAAGAATGCTCCTGGTATTTGGGTCAAGATTGTGTTATATCTACAGATCACTTTGGGTAGAATCGACATTTTCACAGTGTTGAGTTTTCCTATCCATGAGCATGGTATGTTTTTCCCTTTATGTAGGTCTCTTTTGGTTTCTTGCAACAGTATTTTGTAGTTTTCTTTGCATAGGTCTTTTATATCCCTGGTTAGATTTATTCCTAAGTATTTTATCTTTTTAGGGGATATTATAAATGGTATTATTTTTCTGATTTCCTTTTGAAAGTTCTTTTCGTGTATAGGAATCCAACTAATTCTTGTATGCTGCTCTTCTATCCTGCTACTCTGTTGAAACTCTCTATTAGTTCCAGTAATTTTCTTGTGGAATCTTTAGGATTCTCTGTGTATAGTATTATACCATCTGCCAGTAGGGATAGTTTTACTTCTTGCTTTTGAATTTGGATACCCTTTATTTCTTTTTCTTGCCTTATTGCTCTAGCTAGGCCTTCTGGCACAGTGTTAAATAGGAGTGGTGATAAAAGGCATCCTTGTCTTGTTCCTGTTCTCAGGGGGAGTGCTTTCAGCTTTTCTCCATTGAGAATGATGTTGGCTATTTGTTTTGTATAGATGCCCTTTGTTATGTTGAGGAATTTCCCATCTATTCCTATTTTATTGAGAGTTTTTATCAGAAATCAGTGTTGGACTTATTAAATGCCTTTTTGGCATCGACTGACATGATCATGTAATTCTTTATTTTGTTCTGTTTATGTGGTGGTTTACACTGATAGATTTTCTAATGTTGAACCATCTTTACACACCTGGCATGAATCCCACTTGGTCATGGTGTATTATTTTTTTGATATAACGTTGAATTCTACTGGCTAGAATGTAGTTGAAAATTTTTGCATCTATATTCATGAGAGATGTGGGTCTGTAAATTTCTTATTTTGGTTTTTTGCCTGGCTTTGGTATTAAGGATATGCTGGCTTCATAGAATGAATTTGGGAGTATTCCTTCCTTTTCTATGCTCTGAAATAGTTTGAGCAGTACTGGTGTAAGCTCTTCTCTGAATGTGTGGTAAAATTCTCCTTTGAAGCCCTTTGGGCAGGGTTTTTTGTTGTTGTTGGGACTGTTTTTATTACCTCTTTTTTTTTAAATTATCTTTTTTATGTATGTATAATTTATTACACTTTAGATGAAGGTTTACAGAACAAATAGTTTCTCACTAAACAGTCAGTACACATGTTGTTCTATGACATTGGTTAACAACCCCACGGCATGTCAACACTCTCCCTTCTCGACCTTGGAGGACCCTTTTTATTTTTGGTGAAAATATACATAGCCAAAGTTACACCATTTCAAAAATTTCTATATTCAGTGACGTCAATTACATTCTTCCCATTTTGCTGCTATTCTCACTATCCTTTTCCA
>NW_004444092.1:5912207-5943138 GCF_000243295.1 Trichechus manatus latirostris
TGTGTTCTTTGTTGTTTGCTCATCTGTGGGCATGATACTTTTCACCTCTTTCTCCAATGGGCAGGGTCAGTCACTCAGGTATGGTACATCAGGGCAGGTCCAGTTGAAGGGGATTTGCTGGGATGGTTTGTGGCATGTACTAGGGCTGACAGTGCAGTCTGGGAATCAGTGCACGGTAGGTTCTGGTAGGCTGTGCCTGTGCTGCTTGGGAGTGTGATGTTCGGCGCATGCTGCAGGAAGGCAGGAATGAGGAAGGAGATTGTGATGTGTGGAGCTAAGATGGGTATGGGAAAGATGAGAAAGCGGAGAGAAGAAGAGGAGCCAAAAACATTCACACAAACAAAAGAGTGCTAAGGGAGCTTGCTATTGGAGTGGAGAGATGAGAGACTTATAAATGGGGGAAAACAAAAATAAAAAAAAAAAGAAAAAGGGTAAAAGGAAAAAATGAGTAAATTGAGAAACTGGAAATAAAGAAAGACAAAAAGGGAATAAGAGAGAGAAGAAAACAAAACAAAGAAACAAAAAAAAAAAAAGAAAAAAAAAAATGAAATGCCCACAGTGATGTCCCTGTGCATCTGTGCAGAGTAAGGGAGTAGCTTCCAAGCTGCATTGTTCTGTCCAGCTAGGAGGGGCTCCTAATCTGAGAAAAGAAAAAGAAAACAAACAGATCAAAACAGAACAAATCAGATCAAACAAACAAAAAGCCCCAGGGGTCCCACCAGGGTGGCGTCATGGGCCGGGAAGCAGTTTCACAGTCAAGCAGTGTTTCACAGCCTTTCAGGAAAGAGTCTTTATGGCACACGGAGCCAGGTATTTGAGAGAAAGGAGGGGGAGGTGGTGAGAGGTAAGGAAGAAATCTAAAGAAGCAGAAAAAACCAACACCAGCAGCCAACAAACGGCACTCAGGGAGCCAGCCAGTGTGGGTAGGTGGAATCCAAGCAACACCAGGGTGAAACCAGTGCTTCCTGGCTAAAAGACTGTGGCCACTAGAAGCAGAGGAGGCTGAGTGGGGGTGAAGAAAGGTGGGGGGTGGGAAAGTGTATATTGCTTGTTACCGGTTGTTCTGTTTCCTGCTGTAAGTTCTGTGAAGCTGCTTTCTCGTACCCCCTCTTCGCTGATCTCTGATAGGAGTCCAAGATAGCAGATCTGTGCTGTGGTAGCTGATAGGGGACCTCTGCGTTTATCTCTCCTTGCTCTCTGTTCTCGGTCAGTTTCTTATTGCATTCGGTCCTTGGCTGAGTTCTTTATCTCTTCATTTGATGCTTAGGGTTTCAGGATTGATGTGTGACTCTGTTTGACTTAGTTTTTTGGATCTTTGTTGTGGAGGGACGGCGAGGTTCTTCTGAGTATAGCACCATGTTGCCCGGAAGTCTCTTTATTTCCTCTTAAATCTCTTCTCATTATGGGTCTGTTCAGATTTTCCATCTTGGTTTGTGTTAGTTTAGGTAGGAAGTGTGTTTCTAGAAATGTATCCATTTTCTCTAGGTTCTCAAATTTGTTGAAGTATAATTTTTCATAGTATTCTGTTATCATCCTTTTTACTTCAGTTGGGTCTGTTGTAATGTCCCTCATCTCATTTCTTATTTAAGTTATTTGGTTCCTCTCCTGTTTTTCTTTTGTCAGTTTGGCCAATGGCTTGTCGATTTTGTAGATCTTTTCAAAGAATCAACTTTTGTTCTTATTGATTCTTTCTATTGTTTTTCTGTTTTCCATTTCATTTATTTCTGTTCTAATCTTTATTATTTCTTCTCTTCTGGTGGCTGTGGGCTTCTTTAGCTGCTTACTTTCTATTTGTTTGAATTGTAGGGTAATGTTTTGATTTTGGCCCACTCTTCTTTTTTTGATGTGTGCATTTCTTGGTATAAATTGCCCTCTGACCACTGCCTTTGCTGTGTCCCAGAGGTTTTGGTATGATGTGTTTTCATTCTCATATGATTCTAGGAATTTTTTTATTCCTTCTTTGATTTCTTCTATTATTCAGTTATTTCTAAGCAAGGTGTTATTCGGTGTCCATGTGTTTGATTTTTTTCCCTTGATTTTCCTGTTATTGATTTCTACTTTTATGGCATTGTGCTCAGAGAGAATACTTTGTATTTTTTTGATGTTTTGGATTTTATTAAGGGTTGCTTTGTTGCCTAAAATGTAGTCTTCTCTGGAGAATGTTCTGTGTGCATTCAAAAAGAATGTATATCTTTCGGCAGTTAGGTGGAGTGTTCTATGTGTCTCTATGAAGTCAAGTTGGTTGATTGTGGCCTTAGATCTCCTGTATCTTTGTTGATTTCTTTCTAGATGTTCTGTCCTTTACTGAGGGTGGTGTGTTGAAGTCTCCTACTATTGTGGAACTGTCAACTTCTCTTTTCAGTTCTGTTAGAGTTTGTTTTATGTATTTTGGAGCCATGTTGTTGGGTGTGTAGTTATTTATTAAGGTTATGCCTTCTTGGTGGATTGTCCCTTTAATCATTACATAATGCCATTCCTTGTCTTTTATGGTGGATTTTGCATTAAGGTCTCTGTCTTGGTCATCTAGTGCTGCTCTAACAGAAATACCACAAGTGGATGGCTTTAACAAAGAAATTTATTTTCTCACAGTCCATAGGCTAGGAGTCCAAACTCAGGGCATCAGCTCCAGGGGAAGGCTTTCTCTCTCTGTTGCCTCTGGAGGAAGGTCCTTGTCATCATCAGTCTTCCCCCAGACTAGAAGCATCTGTGCGCAGGAACCTCGGGTCCGAAGGACGCGCTCTGCTCCCGGTGCTTCTTTCTTGGTGGTATGAGGTTCCCAATTCTCTGCTTGCTTCCCTTCCCTTTTATCTCTTGTAAGGTAAAAGGTGGTGCAAGTCACACACTAGGGAAACTCCCTTTACATTTGATCAGAGATGTGACCTGGGTAAGGGTTGTGTTACAGTCCCACCCTAATGCTCTTTAACATAAAATTACAATCACAAAATGTAGGCCAACCACACAATTCTGGGAATCATGGCCTAGCCAAATTGATACACACATTTTTTTGGGGACATAATTCAAACCATGGCAAGGTCTATTTTATCTGAGATTAGTATTGCTCTCGTGCTCCTTTTGGGTAGCTGTTTGCTTGATATATTTTTTTCCATCCTTTGATTTTTAATATATTTATGTCTTTATTTCTAAGGTGTATCTCTTATAGACAGCATGTTGACGGGTTATGGTTTTTTTTATTCTGCCACTCTGTCTATTTACGGGTGCAGTTAAACCATTTTCATTCAGTGTCATTATCGATAGATATGAGTTTATTCCTGTCATTGTTGCCCCCCCCCCCACTTTTTTGTGGTGCTGACGTTGTCTTTGTTTCTGTTACTCTCCTGTGTTGAATTCCTTTGTTTGTGGATTTTCTTTTCTTTTCTTTCATTATTATAGATTTTGTGTTTACTGAGTCTTTATGTTTTTCTTCTTTTTATTTTTATTTTTAGGTTTTTAACTTTCTTTGGTTACCTTGAATATTACCCTTATCATCCTAAGTTTGAACCAGTCTTTACTACTTGATATCACCTCGACTTCCCCTCCATTTGAAAGTTTTATACCTACACCATTTATTCTCCCTTTTATTGTTTTGACATTGTCATCAATTACTGATTGACATCTCTGTTTCCCTGATTTAAGTATTTTCACTTTGTTTTATCATTAGGGTTCTTAATCTAGTTGGTATTTGGCTGATGCTGTCTTGTGTCCTAGACTTCAGTTGTTGTCTGATGTTGTTGATTCTCTAACTGAAGGACTCCCTTTAATATTTCTTGTAAGTTTGGCTTTGTTTTTATGAATTCCCTTAATTTCTTCAACAACGAACAGGCCAAAATCATGTTTTAATTTTACCATTGTATTTGAGAGAGAGTTTTGCAGGATATAATTCTCTTGGTTGGCAGTTTTTTTTCTTTCAAGGTTTTACACATGTCATCCCATTGCCTTCTTGTCCACATAGATTCTGCCAAATAATCAGAGTTTAGTCTTATTGTTGCCCTTTTGTAAGCGACTTTGCAGTTTTCTCAAGCAGCTCTCAATATTCTTTCTTTGTCTTTCCTTTGGCAAGTGTGATTATGATATGTCTTGGTGACTTCTTTTTGGAGGTCTATCTTATATGGGGTTCGTTGAGCTTCTTGGATAGTCAGCTTTTCATCTTTCATGATATTTGTGAAGTTTTCTGCCAACAAGTCTTCAATAATTTTCTCTGTGTTTTCCGTTTTCTCCCACTGTTCTGGAACTCCAATCATGTGTATATTTTTGCTCTTGATTGTGTCCCACATATTTCTTAGGATTTTTTTCATTATTTTCTCTGATTTTTCCTCAAAGTGGCTCCATGGATTTGTCTTCAGTCTTGATGATTCTGTCTTCCATGTTTCAAATTTGTTCCTAAATCATTGTATTGAGTAGTCCATTTCTGAAATTTTGTGCTTTATCTTTTGGATTTCTAATTGCTGTTTTTGTATGATTTCTAATTGTTTATTTATTTTGCCCTTTTGTATTATTTTCCTGAGTTCTTATATTGCCTCTTCTGTGTTTTCCTTGATTTTGTCTGTTTTGGATGGTTTTATCTGTATTGTCCATGACTTAATCTATTTTTTCCTAGGTTTTTATGTATTTTCCCTGATAGCTTTCTAATCTCTTGGACAGCCCTAAATATTAGTCTTTTGAATTCCACAGCATGTAGTTTCACTGCCTTTTCTTCTACCAGAAGGTCATCTACTTTATTTTGGTCGCTTGCTGAAGCCATCTTGCCCTGCTTTTTTATATGTTTAGATATTGTTTGCTGTCTCTGAAACTTTAAGGCATTATTTTCTTTTTTTATTGATCGTGTATTAGTATTTTTCATCCTGGTTTTTTGTTTTGTTTTCATATGTTAGTGTGAATGGGCAGAGAGTGCTTTGCTGCTTTCTTGTGTGTGAGCATGATAGCTCTCACCACCTTGTCTGAGTGGGCAGGGCAGAAGCAGGAGGGTGATCCCCTTCACTGTTCACTAGTTTAGTGAAATGGCTGAGGGCATACGGGGTGGGCACTGTCTGCCTACCAGTGTTGGTCCAGTGGTGTGGAAGTGTTCACAGCCCCTTGTCAGTTGGGCAGGGTGTCAGATGGGGAGTGGTACAGGCTCATTTCCTACCATTCAACAGCTGTCTGAGTGGTGGGATGGGAGGGGTGGTGCAGATCCAGTGTGGTGGCCAGCCTGAGTGCCTGTGATGCTCTAGCTGCAGTGGTATGGCAGGGGCCAGCAGTAAGCAGGATGGAGATGGTGTATAGGGCAGAATGGTGAGGGGTGGGAAAGCATGTTTCTCAGGTTACCAGGTGCTCTGTCCCCCGATGGGAGCTGTATGGAGTTGCCTTCTCATATTCCCTGTCCAGGGTTGTTGTTGGCTGTTTTCCAAGATGTTGACACTGTTCCATGTTAGTTGGCAGGGGATTTCCACTCTGTATCTCTCTTTGTTTTCTGTTTTCCATCAGTTTCTTCTTCCATTCAGTTGGTCTAGTTCTTTATCTTTTCATTTGATACTTAGGGTCCAGGATTGACTTTTTATCTGTTTTACTTTGTTTTCAGGTTTTTGCTGCAGTGGGGACAGCATGGTGAAGCTGTCTAGGGTGCCATGTTGGTGCTACCTCTCTCTTTTTTCTTTTATGTCTCTTTTTATTATTCATTGCATATTAAGTTTAACCATTTAAAACTCATCTTCCTTCGTTATCCAGTTTTAGGGAAAACTATAGTCCTTCATGTACTGACTTTATTTTTAACTTTTGCTCTAACTGGATATTATTTATAAAATAGAGTATAAATTAAGACTACAAGTACGGTTTTTAAAGCTGTATGTAGGCAGTGGAGCCCTGGTGGTGCAGTGGTTAAGAGTTTGGCTGCTAACCAAAAGGTCAGTAGTTCAAATCCACCAATTGCTCTTTGGAAACTCTACCGGTAAGTTCTACTGTGTTCTGTAGGGTCACTATGAGTTGGAATCGACTCAACGGCAATGTGTTTGTTTTTTATGTAGGCAGCATGTGGAAATTACAAGATTCTGAGGAGTCTGAGAGCTTAAAAAATTGAGTAATACAGAATTTATGGGAAAAAAAAAAAGGTTGACTGTTATTCACTGCTAAGAAAAAAGACTAGAAATGATGGCTGAATGTGGACCAAGAGAGAGACACCAAATTTGAATGACAGAGAACTTTTGGTCTCTAAAGGAGTGTTCTGTGGTGAGAATATTTCATCATACCTCTCTATACCCTAGATGAAATATCCATAGACATGGTTAATGTAACTCTTCCTGGATTCCAGACCCTCTACATTCCTTAGGAGCAACAAAGAAAGTATCCTGAATCACAGTGAATCATGGTGGAGCTCCTATGTAGGTCAAATTGAACTCTGTTGTGAGTTGTGTATGGTTGACCTTTAGATTGTTGGAAATAATAGACAGCTTTAAATTTCTTACTCCACACTCATTTTACTTTTTCTTCACCTGTTCAGTAAATTCTGATGTGTGACTTGAAGGCAAATGAAGAAAGTGAGGAAAAGGACTTGAGGATTGACCTCTGTTGGTTTTCCACAGTACCCATCCCCAGATCCGGAGACCTTTGTGGAGCAATATCCAGGTGCAGTGGTTAAGTGCTTGGCTGCTAATCAAAAGGTCAGTGGTTCAAACCCGTCAGCCACTCTACAGGAGAAAGATGTGGCAGTCTGCTTCCATACAGATTACAACCTTCGAAACCTTATGGGACAGTTTTATCCTGTCCTATAGGGTCATTAAGTGCTACAGCCACTAACCAAAAGGTCAGCAGTTTGAATCCACCAAGCACCCCCTGGAAACTCTATGGGGCAGTTCTACTTTGTCCTATAGGGTTGCTGTGAGTGAGAATTGACTCAATGGCAATGGATTTTTTTTTTTTTAAATAGGGTCGTTATGAGTCAGAATTGACTCCATGGTAGTGGGTATGTGGGAGTGTATAGTTGGGGCCTTCTAGGCCATGTTTGATACTTGGTTACAGAGGTACCACTTTGAGGGTACTTTGAGAGAATAGATTTAAACCCAAATTGCCAGAATTCATTTGTATTACAAATTAAAACAATGTCCATTCCCTCCTTTTAAAAATGCACATTTAAAAAGGATTTGTCCTTTCCTCATGACTTTACTGGCTGTCAGTCCCAAACGTCTTCATAGATGGGATTTTCTGAAGCTGTTCAAGGGGAAATAGCTGACTAAAAAGGAGTCTCTATTTAAGGGGGACAGGGACATTAGAAGTAGCCCTGGTGGTACAATGGTTAAACTCTGGGCTGCTGACCAGAAGGTTGGCAGTTTGAACACACCCAGCAGTTTTGTGGGAGAAAGACCTGGTAATCTGATCCTATAAACATTACAGCCTAGAAAACCCTGTGGGAGTGCTTCTACTTTGTCACTTGGGGTTGTTATGAGTCAAAATAGACTCAATGACACCTAACAACAACAACAACAGGGATATTAGAGATTGAAATGGAATCCTGACTCAGGTAAGGGAAAGGAGAATGAGTCTATATTTGTGAGAAGAGAAGCAAGTAGAAGGGAACCTGTTTGGGAGACAATTTACCAAATGCACTGGAAAGAGCATATGCTTTGGAATCACACAGACCTGTGTCTGGATCCCAACTTATCACTTACAAGTGGAGTCAGAGTGGACAAGTTACTTGGCTTTTCTGCTTTAGTCTCATCAATGAAACTAGGGAAGAAGAAGTTACAGCACATATTATTACACCAAATGAGAGCATATGAGCAAATTACTCATCAAGGTTATGATACCATTGTGGCATTCAAATGCTAGTTTCCTTCTACTTGCTCATGATGTTTAATTGTAACCAGTTGAAAAAAAAAAGAGGGCTTCTGGGATAACAACCTTTTCCTAGTTCATTAAAAGTTTCTCTTACCTTAATGTGATTGCCCTCATAAAACCTGGAGAAAAACTGTTTCACACCTTGTCTACAGACATCCCTGCTGCCAATCTCTTTCCCTGATTCACTCAGTGTACTTACCCTTGTTGTGATCACCAATAAGAAAGGGAGATTGGTTCAATTCTGCAATGAGGAGGATCTTTCACTGTCCCAAGGAAGCAGTAATGACCCTTCTGCCCTTGAGGAGAGAGATAATAGGTGTTACTGAGTTATTTGAAAGTTTCATCTATATAGTTTTGTCCTTTTCCACTTGTGTCCATTTGATCTATAGCCGTTTTTTGTTTTTTTTTTTTTTTTTGCAGTTTTTCATGGCTTCCAAGCCTGGGGTCTGGAAGCAGTTCACTTATTGTTATATTCTCATTTGTTTTGCAGATCTTTCAGGTTGGGTCCGGCTAGCTTTGCTTTTTCATTGTTTTAAAATTAAGTAACTTCTTGCACCCTTTTATTCTTAGATTTCTTTACCTTCTGTATGTGCTCTGAATACCATAAATACAATATTACAGTGAACTGACATTTTCACCAAGGAGAATCAAATCTAATCTCACTAAACTTGTTTTTCAAAAGTAAAAGCCAAAGCTGTGATTACCTGGGGGCCCAGGGAATGAAATGAGAATAGGAAAACAAGAGTATAAAATAAGGCAGAGTGCTTTCCAACAGGAATATAGACGTATAATTAAAATGATTTTCAACCTACAGACATAGCTTAGATTTGACTATATCCAGGATGGCAAGGGACACAATGAATAGCTATTTTCTTTGAGTAACAATGAAAACATCTGACTGAAAAAATACATTTTCAACAGTATTATCTTAGACTGCAAATCCAATCACCTAAATAGAAGACATTTGAAAATTGCGTTTTCTATATACCTATAAAGAAACCTAATTTGGAAAATGCCAATCACTTGATTTTCAAACAAAAGATAATGATTGCTACAGTTACTACAGAGACTTCGAAGACGCCATTGCATGTTTCTGATTGAGTTTGAGATATGGAAACTTCTGGTAAAGCTTTTCAATTTGCATTTAATATATCAAGTGAATCAGAGGTGAGAAATGTTCTGAATCAATAACCAGCATTCTAATGTGACTTTTGTATAATTCCTCAAGAGGAGATCCAGGAGACTCAGTGCAATGTGACTTCTAGGCGAGCCCAGATAACTTGTCACCTTGTTCTCCAAAGAGAAGGGATGAACACATAGGAATGAGAAAAGGCTACCTATTTGGGATTTTATTGCTTTTCACATATTATTTTCCATTCCACTTGCCTCCCCCACCACTTTCTCACCTCCTGCTATTTCTTTCACTGCCAGCATGGCAGAGAAAAAAATGTGGTTATTGGTACATATTGGTGGATAGCATACATATTGACACTTTAAGTAAGATGTTCTGTTTCTGTTCACAGTGCAAGAGTGCACATGGAGCAGGAAAGTTTTTCTACAGTTTTAATGGGCCTTTTGGCCAGAAGATCGCTGATATCCAGCTGAATTTAGAAATTGTTATTTAGGATGACCTTTAAATGTGTTGCTTGACAGATAATTAGTACTTAAATTAGTTTTCAGAGAGTCAGCATAGCAAGGTAGTTAAGGAATGAGCTCTGGAACAGAATCCTGATTCTACACCTTATTAGGTACGTAATTTTGGGTAAATGACTTAACTACTTCATGCCTCAGTTTCCTCATTTTTAAAATGGAGATAATAATAGTGCCTACATGACAGGCTTATTGTGAGGATTAAATATGTTGATATATGAAGCATTTCGGATATGCCTGGCTCATAATAAATGTCATTTAAGTGTTTGCTATCCCTGGTACACAGTCCCTTATTTGCAATTCTACAATTGAAAAGCTCTTAAGAAAATTGGCACATATTGCAGTGAACTCATTTAGTGGCAAGACCTGACCTGAACTAATCTGAAGCAATTTATAAACTTTATTTATCCTACTTGGTGTAAATATTCATAATGTATTACTGAAGAATTACTAATGTGTTTCATTAAGAGCCGCTGCTAGACCCCCTGGGGTTGTTACATAAGATATGGCAACTTTCTGAAATCCAAGACATTCTGACGTCCAAAAAACATCAGACCCCAAGTGTTTAGAATAGGGATTCTTGACCTAGGTTGCTATTCTTTCATCTGATAGAATCACAGAGTAAATCTTGAATTTTTGTTTGGTGAACACAAAACAAGTGGTTTGAAAATGTAGTGGCTTTCATAACACAGTAGAGTTATATAACACAGAAATCTACCAAGGTTGGGGAAGAGATATCTTGATTAGCACAGAGTTGGGATATATATGTGATTATCCATGGATTAGACATTTTTAAGGAGTTTGTATTAAGTATCAACACAAAAATGTTTCTGAATAAGAATAAGCTATATTTATTGAATACTTTCTATGTGTCAAGTACTGTGTTAAGCAGTTTGTATAAATTTTCTTTTAATCTTCTTGACAGTCCTATGAAATGAATTTTATCGCAATCCCATTTGACACAAAAATAAATAGAGAGGTCCCCGTAGCTAGTCAGTGAGACTCAAACCCAAGTCTGTGCATTCTAAAACCCAGGTTATTAAGTGTAAATTGATTAATCTTTGATGGTTTGGAAATTGTGAACCATGACATTATTGTCTTCCAAAATATCATTAAGAACATGAATAATAATAAATTATTTATTACGCCTTTATTGTATACCAGACATTGTGCTAAGAGTAAAATCACAATTCAGATGTGAGCAAGCATCTGTTACAAGGACTTGATTGAAAATACCTCAATAAATATTTTCATTATATTTATTCAGTTTCATTAGATTCATTACCTGTGGCGAAGGATGAAAAGATGAATAAGAAATAGGTCTTGCTTTTTAGGAGATTATAATCCCAGGCAAAGTAGTTGCACTAGGGGTTACAATATATATTGCTAAAGATGATTCAGAAATGGTTGCAGCAGTACATAGACAGAGAATTGCCAGAAATTGAAGCCGGATTCAGAGGAGGATGGGGAAGGAGGGATATTATTGTGGATGTCAGACAGATCTTGGCTGAAAGCAGAGAATACCCGAAAAATGTTTATCTGTGTTTTTTGACTATGCAAAGACATTTGACTGTGTGGATCATAATAAATAATAGAAAACGTTGCGAAGAATGGGAATTCCAGAACACTTAATTGTGCTCATATGGAACCTGTATGTAAACTAAAAGGTAGTTGTTTTCACAGAACAAGGGAATAGTCCTTGGTTTAAAATCAGGAAAGGTGTGGGTCAGGGTTGTATCCTTTCACCATATTTATTCAATCTGTATAGTGAGCAAATACTCAGAGAAGCTGGACTATATGAATAAGAATGAGGCATCAGGATTAGAGGAAGACATTAACGGACTACATTATGCAGATGACACAACCTTGCTTGCTGAAATTGAAGAGGACTTGAAGCACTTACTGAAGAAGATCAAAGACTACAGCCTTCAGTATAGATTACACCTCAACATACAGAAAACAAACATCCTCACAACTGGACCAATAAGCAACATCATGATAAACAGAGAAAAGATTGATGTTGTCAAGGATTTCATTTTTCTTGGCTCCACAATCAACGCCCATGGAAGCAGCAGGCAAGAAAACAAACTACACATTGCATTGGGCAAGTCTGCTGCAAAAGACCTCTTTAAAATGTTAAAAAGCAAAGACGTCACTTTGAGGACTAAGATGCACCAGATACAGGCCATGGTATTTTCAATTGCCTCATAAGCATGTGAATGCTGGACAAGGAATAAGGAAGAACTGATGCATTTGAATTATGGTGTTGAAAAAGAATATTGAATATACCATGGACTACCAGAACAAATCTGTGTTGGAAGAAGTACAGCCAGAATGCTCCTTAAAAGCAAGGATGGAGAGACTTCGTCTCACTACTTTGGACATGTTTTCAGGAGGGACCAGTTCCTGAAGAAGGACATCATGCTTGGTAGACTAGACGGTCAGCGAGAAATAGGAAGACTCTCAATCAGACAGATTAACACAGTGGCTGCAACAATGAGCTCAAACATAGCAGTGGTTGTGAGGATAGTGCAGGACTGGACAGTGTTTCATTCTGTTGTCACTGTGAGTCGGAACTGACTTGAAGGCACCTAGCAACAACATAGTCCTAGGCAAAGTGGTTGCTTTAGGGGTCACAATATATAGCTTTAACTCTTCACTCTTAACTTAGAGTTAATATTATACTACCAACCCCATCCCGGTTGCCATCGAGTCGATTCCGACTCACAGCGACCCTATGGGACAGAGTAGAAGTGCCCCATAAGGTTTCCAAGAAATGGCTGGTGGATTTGAACTGCTGATCTTTTGGTTAGCAGACGTAGCTCATTGTAGCTCTTAACCATTGTGCCACCATGGTTCCAATATTATACCAGTTCACATAAAATGTAGACAACTTACGACCATATTGGTCTATTACTCCTTAAGCCATCCTTTGTTCTGTAGTTGTCAAATGTGTTACATTTACATACATTATAAACTCCACAAGACAATTTGTAATTTTTTACCTAAACTCTTAGGAGTATTTTTAAGACATTAAGTGGAGAAATGAAATTTTATATTTAACGAGATACTTATATTTGGAAGTATCTTCATTCCTTGCTGAAGATCTAAGTTTTCATCTTGTATCATTTCCTTTCAGCATGAAGAATTTTATTTAACATTTTGGCATATCTGCTAGCAAACAAGTTTTCTTTTATTTGAAAATATTATTCATTACCTTCATTCTTGCAGCGTATGTTTGCTGTATGTATAATTCTGGGTGGACATTTTTTTTTTCTTACATTACTTTAAAGATTATTTCATAGAATTCTGGCCTTCATAGTTTCAGATAAAAAAACTCTTAGAGGGCAACTAAAACCACAGGGGAACCATTGTCCTCCTGTGTAATTATGCCATTTTTCTCTGCAAATTTTCAAGATTTTCTCTTTTTATTTGGATTTCAGTAGTTAGACTGTGATGTGCCTACATGTAGCTTCTTTGTATTTATCTTATTCAGGTTACCACGCTTCTTCAATCTGTAAATTTATGCCTTTCACCAAATTTGGGAAATTTTTGGCTGTTACTTCTTCACATGTTTTTCCTACCACATTCTTTACTCTCATTCCAGGGCTCTAATTACACGTATGTTAGACTTTTTGATACTGTCCTAGGGTTCTCTGATACTCTGTGAAATTTTTCTCAATTTTTTTTTTATTGTACTTTAGAATTGTTTGGTGACATTGGTTGCCAACCCCACAACATGTCAACACTCTCTCCTTCCTGTACTTGCGTTCCCCATTACCAGCTTTTCTGTCCACTTCTGCCTTCTCGTCCTTGCCCCTGAGCTGTTGTGCCCAGTTAGTCTCGTTTTGTTCTTTGGCACTGTCTAATCTTTGGCTGAAGGTTGAACCTCAGGAGTGACTTCATTACTGAGCTATAAGGGTGTCCGGGGGGCATAGTCTCACGGTTTCTCCAGTCTCTGTGAGGCCAGCAAGTCTGGTCTTATTTTTTGGGGGGAAGTTAAAATTTTGTTCTACATTTTTCTCCAGCTCCATCCACATCTTCTGTTGTGATCCCTGTCAGAGCAGCCAGTGGTGGTAGTGGGGCACCATCTCATTGTGCTGGACTTAGCCTGGTGGAGGCTGTGGTACTTGTGGTCTATTAGTCCTTTGGACTAATCATTCCCTTGTGTGTTTGGTTTTCTTCATTCTCCCTTGCTCCAGTTGGGGTGACAGCAGTGGAATACTTAGATGGCCGCTCACAAGCTTTTAAGACCCCAGATGCTACTCACCAAAATAGAATGTACAACACTTTCTTTATAAGCTATGGTGTGCCAATTGAGCTAGATGTTCCTGGAGACCATGGTCCCTATAGCCCTCAGCTCAGTAATTTGGTCCCTCAGGGAGTTTGGATGTGTCTATGGAGCTTCCATGACCTTGCCTTGGACAAATTGTGCTGGCTTCCCAGGGATTGTGTACTGTCTTACCCTTCACCAAAGTTACCATTTATCTATTGTCTATTTAGTGTTTTTCCCTTCCACCACCCCCTTAACCATCAAAGATTGTTTCTTTTTGTGTGTAAACCTTTTCATGACTTTTTATAGTAGTGGTCTCATGCAATATTTGTCCTTTTGTGATTGACTTATTTCACTCAGCATAATGCTCTCCAGATTCATCCATGTTGTGAGAAGTTTCCTGGATTCATCATTTTTCTTTATTGTTGTCTAGTATTCCATCTTGTGTATGTACCATAGTTTGTTTAACCATCCGTTGATGGGCACCTAGGTTGTTTCCATCTTTTTCTATTGTGAACAATGCTGCAACGAACATGGGTATGTATATGTCTATTTGTGTCACGGCTCTTATTTCTCTAGTATATATTCCTAGGAGTGGGATTGCTGGATCATATGGTATTTCTATTTCTAGCTTTCTAAGGAAGCATCATATTGTTTTCAAAAATGGTCGTACCATTTTGCATTCCCACCAGCAGAGCATAAGTGTTCCAATCTCCTCGCGACCTCTCCAACATTTGTTGTTTTGTTTTTTTGATTGGTGCCAGTAATGTCTGGCTGAGATGGTATCTCACTGTGGTTTTGATTTGCATTTCTCTAATGGCTAGTGATCTCAAGCATTTACTCATGTATCTGTATGCCTCTTGAATGTCTTTTTTGGTGAAGTGTCTGTTCATATCCTTTGCCCATTATTTAATTGAATTATTTGTCTTTTTGTTGTAGAGGTGTTGGATTTTCCCATAGATTTTAAAGATTAGAGCTTTATCAGATTTGTCATAGCCAATTTTTTTCCCCAGTCTGTAGGTTCTCTTTTTATTCTTTTAGTGAAATGTTTTGATGATCATGAGTGTTTAATTTTTAGAAGATCACAGTTATGTAGTTTATCTTCTGGTGTTTGTGTATTGTTAGTTATGTTTGTATCCCGTCAATTCTGCGTGTTAGGGCCTCTAGCCTTGACCCTATTTTTTCTTCTATGATCTTTATAGGTTTTGGTTTTATATTTAGGTCTTTGATCCATTTTGAATTAATTTTTTGTATGGTTTGAAGTATAGGTCTTGTTTCATTTTTTTGCAGATGGACATCCAGATTTGCAAGCACCATTGTTGAAAAGATTGTCTTCTCTCCATTTGATGGACTCTGGGCCTTTGTCAAAGATCAGGTGACCGTAGGTGGATGGATTTACATCTGGGTTCTCAATTCTGTTCCACTGACCAGTGTGTCTTTTGTTGTATCAGTTTTAAGCTGCTTTGACTACTATAGCTGTATAGTAGGTTCTGAGGTCAGATAGTGCAAGTCCTTCTACTTTATTCTTCTTGATTAAGGCCTTACTTATCTGGGGCCTCTTCCCTTTCAATATAAAGTTAATGATTAGTTTTTTCATCTCTTTAAAGAATGCTGTTGGTATTTGGATTGGGATTGCATTGTATTTGTAGATTGCTCTGTGTAGAATTGACATTTTCACAGTGTTAAGTCTACCTATCCATGAGCATGGTATTTTTTTCCATTTATGTAGGTCTCTTTTGGTTTCTTGCAGTAGTGTTTTGTAGTTTTCTTTGTATAGGTCTTTTACATCCCCGGTTAGATTTATTTTATTTTTTTAGGGGCTTTATAAATGATATTGTTTTCCTGATTTCCTTTTTGTAGTTCTCTTTATCGGTGTATAGGAATCCAACTGATTTTTGTATGTTTAGCTTGTATCCTGCTACTCTGCTGAATCATTGTATTAATTCCATTAGTTTTCTCATGGAGTCTTCTGGGTTTTCTATGTATAGTGTTATATCCCCGCAAATAGGAATAGTTTTACTTCTTCTTTACCAACTTGGATGCCCTTTATTTCTTTTTCTTCACTGATTACTCTAGCTAGGACTTTTAGCACGATGTTAAATAGGAGTGGTGATAAAGGGCATCCCTGTCTTGTTTCTGTTCTCATGGGGAATGCTTTCAGCCTCTCTCCATTAAGAATGATGTTGGCTGTTGGTTTTGTATAGATATCCATTATTATGATGAGGATTTTCCCTTCTATACCTGTTTTATTGAGAGTTTTTATCAGGAATGGGTGTTGGACTTTGTTAAATACTTTTGTGCATTGATTGAGATGATCATGTGATTCTTTTCTTTTGTTCTATTTATGTGGTGGATTATGTTGATTGATTTTCTAATGTTGAACCATCCTTGCATACCTGGTATGAGGCCCAATTGGTCATAGTGTATTTTTTTTATATGATGCTGAATTTTATTGGCTAGAATTTTGTTGAGAATTTTTACATCTATATTCATGAGAGATACCGATCTGTAATTTTCTTTTTTGTGGTGTCTTTGCCTGGTTTTGACGTCAGGGTTATGCTGACTTCATAGAATGAATTTAGAAGTATTCCTTCCATTTCTATGATATGAAATTGAGTAGTATTGGGGTAAACTCTTCTCTGAATGTTTGGTAGAATTCTCCAGTGAAGCCACCTGGGCCAGGGATATTTTTTATTGGGAGTTTTCTAAATTACCTTTTCAATCTCTTTTCTTGTTATGGGTCTGTTCAGATTTTCAACTTCAGTTTGTGTTGGTTTAGGTAGGTAGTATGTTTCTAGAAATTTGTCCATTTTCTCTATGTGTTCAAATTTGTTGGAGTTTAGTTTTTCTAGTACTCTGTTATGGTCCTTTTTATTTTAGTTGGGTCTGTTGTAACGTCCCCCATTTCATTTCTTATTTGGGTTATTTGTATCCTCTCCTGTTTATCTTTTGTCAGTTCGGTCAATGGTTTGTTGATTTTGCTGATCCTTTCAAAGAACCAACTTTTGGTTTTGTTGATTCTTTCTGTTGTTTTTCTATTCTCTATTTCATTTATTTCTGCTCTGATCTTTATTCTCGCTTTTCTTCTGGTGGCTGTGGCCTTTTTTGCTGTTCTCTTTCTATTTGTTTGAGTTGTGTAGCTAATGGTTTGATTTTGTCCCTTTCTTCTTTTTTGATGTGTGTATCTATTACTATAAATTGACCTCTGAGCACTGCTTTTGTGGTGTCCCAAAGGTTTTGGTATGATGTGTTTTCATTCTCATTTGATTCTACGAATTTTTTGATTCCATCTTTCATTTCTTCTGTTACCCACTGGTTTTAAAGGAGGATGTTATTCAGTTTCCATCTATTTGATTTTTTTCCTTGGCTCTTCCTGTTCTTAATTTCTACTTTTATGGCATTGTGATCAGAGAAAATACTTTGTAATATCTTTGTGTTTTTGATATTGTTGAGGGTTGGTCTGTGGCTTAAGATGTGGTCTATTCTGGAGAACATTCCATGTGTGGTCGAAAAGAATGTGTACTTTGTTGCTATTGGGTGGAGTGTTCTGTATATTTCTATGGGGTCAGCTTGGCTGATTGTGCCCTTTAGATCTTCTATATGTTTGCTGAGTTCTTTCTAGATGTTCTGTCCTTTACCAAGAGTGGTGTGTGGAAGTCTCCTACTATTATTGTGGAACTATCAATTTCTCTTTTCAGTGTTGTTAGAATTTGTTTTATGTATTTTGGAGCCCTGTCATTGGATGTGTAGATATTTATCATGATTATGTCTTTATGGTGGATTGTCCCTTTAAGCATGATATAATGCTGTTCTTTGTCTTTTATGGTGAATTTTGTTTTAAAGTCTATTTTATCTGAGATTAGTATTGCCACTGCTGCTCTTTTTTGGTAGCTGTCTGCTTGATATATTTCTTCCATCCTTTGATTTTTTAAATCAATTTATATCTTTGTTTCTAAGGTGTGTCTCTTGTAGACAACATATCGATGAGTCCTGTTTTTTTTAACCCATTCTGTCACTCTCTGTCTCTTTATGGGTGCATTTAAGCCAT
This sequence comes from Trichechus manatus latirostris, assembly GCF_000243295.1. NCBI lineage: Eukaryota > Metazoa > Chordata > Mammalia > Sirenia > Trichechidae > Trichechus > Trichechus manatus. The sequence goes on from NW_004444092.1 coordinate 5,929,982, forward strand.
TTATGTTCAGTGTGATTATTGATAGGTGTGTGTTTATTGCTGTGTGGTGCTTTTTATTGTGGTGCTGACGTTTTCTTTGTTACTCTTACTCTTCTATACTGAATTTCTTTTGTTTGTGTTTTTTTTTTCCTTTCATTTTTATAGATTTTGTGTTTACTGAGACTTTATGCTTTTCTTCTTTATTTGATGAATAGGTTTGTTAACATTCTTTGCGGTTACCTTGAAATTTACCCTTATCTTCCTAAATTTAAACCAATCTTTTAATACTTAATAACACCTTGACTTCCACTCCATTTGAAAGTTCTGTACATACACCGTTTATTCCCTTTTATTATTCTGACATTGTTGTCATTTACAGATTGACATCTCTGGTTCCCTGTTGTAAATTTTTTACTTTTGTTTTATCCTTGAGAGTTCATTATCTAGTTTGGTAGCTGGCTGATGCTGCCTTATTTGCTAGTTTCAGGTTGTTGTCTGATGTTGTTGCTTCTCAAACTGAAAGATTCCCTTTAATAATTCTTGTAAGTTTGTGTTGGTTTTTAAGTATTCTCTTAATTCCTGTTTATCTGGAAATGTTCTAATTTTGCTATTATATTTAAATGAAGTTTTGCAGGATATATTATTCTTGGTTGACAGTTTTTTTGTTTCAAGATTTTATATATGTCATCCCATTACCTTCTTGCTTGCATGTTTTCTGCCAAGTCATCAGAACTTAACGACTTTTCATTTTTCTCCAGCTGCTCTCCGGATTCTCTTTGTCTTTGGTTTTAGTGAGTGTAGTTATGGTATATTTTAGTGGTTTTCTTTTGGGCTTATCTTATATGGGGGTTGTTGTGTTTCTTGGATAATTGGCCTAATGTGTTTCTCCATATTAGGCAAGTTTTCTGTCAGCAAAACTTCCATGATCCTCTCTGTGTTTTCTCCCCCGTTCTTCAACTCCAATGATATGCAGATTTTTGCTTTTGACTGTATCCCACATTGTCCTCAGGGTTTCTTCATTTTTTATTCATTCTTTTCTCTGATTTTCCTCAAACAAAATGACATCCAAGGATTTGTCTTTAATTTTGCTGATCCTGTCTTCTGTTATTTCAAATTTCCTCCTAAAATCTTTTATTGCACTGACCATTTCTGAAATCTTTTTTATCTTTTGAATTTCTAATTGCTGTTTAAGTATGATTGCTAGTTGTTTATTTGCTTTGACATTTTGTTCCCTGATTTTCCCGATTTCTTCCATTGTTTTGTCTGTCTTTTCCCTTATTTTGTCTGTATTTTCCTTTATTTTGTCTATTTTTTCCTTATTTTTGTCTACATTTTCCTTCATCTGTTGGAAAACCCTGAATATTAGAGTTCTGAATTCCCTATTAGGTAGTTCCAGTGACTTTTCTTCTAGCAGAAGGTCATCTGGTGTTTTATTTTAGTTCCTTTCAGGAGCCATCCTCTCCGGTTTTTTTTTTTTTTTTTAATGTTTTTTAATATTGTCTGCTGTCTTTGTGACATTCAGGAATCATTTTATTTGTTTATTGATTGTAGATTTGATTGTTTTGTTCTGCTTTTTTGTTTTATTTGGTTATGTTTGGGCAGGTAGGCTGGGTGTGTTTTGTTGCTTGCTCACTTGTGGGCACGATACTTCTAACCACCTTATCCAGGCGGGCAGGGCCAGTCACTCAGCTATGATGCAGCAGAGTGGGTCCAGCTGAGGTGGAGTGGTAGGAATGGGTAGTTTGTGGCACAAACTGGGGGTGACGGGGCAAGGCTGTGGGGCAGTGCAAGGCAGGGTCTAGGGGACTGCGTCTGTACTACTTGGCAGCAGTGCAGATAGGCAGGAGGGAAAGGAGAGGATGTGATGTGCAGAGCTAAGTTGGTGGGTGAAAGAAGAGAAAGAAGAGAGAGAAACAAAGGCAAAAAAAAGTAAAATATAAAAGCAAATAATGAAGTAAAAAAAAAGTATATAAAATGGCTGTATGGTAGGATTTGGTAGGTGGGGTGGGGGAGACTGCTGATGCCGTCTGCTGCTGGCTCCCTAGGTAAGCAGTGTGGCTTAACCTGTTGAGAAGTGGTGTAGGTTGGTCACGGGGCTAGGTTGGTGTGAGAAAGGAAAAGAAAGAGGTGAAAGAGAAGAAACCAATAATAAAATAAAAATAAATAAAAAATAATAAAAACAAAACCAACAAAAACAATATGATGATGGGGTGCTGGCCATTGGGGGTGGGGTGGAATTAGGGTGGTGGTGAGCTGATGTCTTATTTCCAGTTGGCATGGCATGGCCTGCCAAGAAGGAGCTGGAGCAGCTCAGGGCCTAGGTGGGAAGGAAAAGGGGAAAGCTAAAGAAAAATAAAAAATATGGCACTGAGGGAACTGGTCTGTGGGGGCAGTGGAGACTCATGGAGGCCGTGTGCCAGAGGCTCTCCAGATGAGCAATACAACACAACCCACCAAGAAGTTGGGAGTGGCATAAAGCGTTGGGTGAATGGGAGAAAGGAAAGGAAGGAAAAGAGAGAGAGAAGAAACAAAAACAAAAAACAAGAAAAACAAACAAACAATAAATAAATGAATAAAATGGTGTTGAGGGAGCCGGTTGGTCATGGCAGCACAGATACAGTGAGGCCATGTGTGCAGTCACTCTTCAACTGAGCTGTGCAGCACGGCCCCTCCAGAGGGGGTGGGGGTGGTGCACAGGGCTGGGTGGGATGAAGAAAGGAAAGGAGAGAGAAAAAAGAAACAGAAAAGAAGAAGAAAAAAATGAACAAAGAAAACAAACCAAAAAAATCACAGCCCGGCAAGAAGGGGAAGAGATGGCACACAGGGCTAGCTGGGTGGGAGAAGAGAAAGGAAGGAAGGGAGAGTGAGAGAAGCAACAACAACAACAACAACAAAAAAAGCCAACAATACAAACCAAAAAAAAAAACAAAAACAAACAAACGAAAAAATGGTGCTAAAGGGGCTGGCTGGTGAGGGTGGGGCAGACCCTGGCCGCAGTGACTAGTGTCTCTCCGGCCAAGCAACCTTGGCTTGTTGGCAAGCAGTAGAGGCTGTGTAGACGGCAGAAGGATGAGGAGTGGGAAACAGTGTATCCCTGGTTACTGGGTGTTCTGTCTTCTCCTGAAGCTTCATGGAATTGCCTTCCCCTACTCCCTGTCCAAAGTCCTTGGTGGCTGAGGTCCAAGATGGTGCATCTGGCTGGCAGTGAGCTGGTATCTCTCCGGCCAAGTGACTGGGGCCTGTTGGCAAGTGGCAGAAGCCTTATACTAGGAAGAAGGATGTGGGGTGGGAAAGCATGTATCCCTAGTTACCAGGTGCTCTATCTCCTGTTGGGAGCTCTGTGAAGTTGCCTTCCCATACTCCCTGTTTGAGTTCTTTGGTGGCTGTAGTACAAGATGGCGAATCTGGCGATGTTAGCTGGTATGGGACCTCCACTCGTTCTCTGTCCTCTGTCAGTTTCTTATTACATTTGGTGTTTGATCGAGTTCTTTATCCCTTTATTTGGTACTTAGGGTTCCAGGATTGATGTTTATATCTGTTTTACTTAGTTTTTCGGGTCTTTGCTGCAGAGGAACAGCTTGGTGCTTCTGTCTATAGTGTCATCTTGGCTCTGCCTCTCAATTTTTTTTTTCCTGTTCTTAAGATTGGATTATTTCTATTGTGATATCATCAAGTTCACAGACTGTTTCTTTTGTTATCTGTATTTTGTTGTTAATCTTATGCAGTGATTTTTTTAATTTCAGAGATTTTACATTTCAGTTTTAGAATTCATTATTTCTTTTTCATAGTTTCTATCTTGACTGAGGTTTCCTATCATTGCATTCATTGCCAGCATCATTTTTCTTACTTTGCCTGCTAATTCCAATATGTAGATCATCTCAGGGTTGGTATATATCAGTTGTCTTTTCTCTTGAGAATGGGTAGAATTTTCCTGGTCCTTCATATGCTCAATAATTTTGGATTGTATTCTGAACATTGCCAATGTTGTCGTAGATTCCAAAAGTTCTGATTTTTGTTTGTTTTAGCGGGTAATTAACATGGTTGGGATAGAACTACAAGCACTGTCTCTTAGGTGGCAGCTCGAATCACAATAACTTCTTTTATATTTGTCTGGATTTTGTCTGGCATATACATGATTTAGAAGTTAGCAAGAAGTTGAAAAAATATGTTGAGGTGTAATTTACAATTTTACATACCATGCATTAACCCGATGTAAGTGTACAGTTTGATAAATTTTAGTAAATTTATGCATTTATGCAACATCATGATAACCCTATTTTAGAATAATTTCATCACACAGAAAAGTTTACTGTATTGCATTTATAGTCAATCATCATTTCCTTCCATAGATTAAACTAAATTAAATTAGCTTCAATTAAATTAAATTAATTTTTTGGAAGCTTTAAAAAAATTTTTTTTGTTGTGTTTTAGGTGAAAGTTTACAGTGAAAATTGGCTTCTCATTCAAATATTTATACTTAAATTGTTTGTGACATTGGTTGCAATCCCTGCTTGTGTCAGCATTCTCCCCCTTTCCCTTTCCACCCTGGGTTCTCCATGACCATTCGTCCAGTTTTCCAGTCCCTTCTTGCCTTCCCGTCTTTGCAGGTGTTGCCCATCTGGTCTCGTATACTTGATTGAACTAACAAGTACATTCCTCACATGTATTATTGTTTGTTTTATTTGTTGTTGTTGTTAGGTACTGTTGAGTTGGTTCCAACTCATAGTGACCCTACGTACAATAGAAAGAAACATTACCCAGTCTTGTGCCATCCTCACAATCGTCCTTATGCTTGAGGCCATTGTTGCTGTCATTGTGTCATCCCATCTCATTGAGGGTATTCCTATTTTTTGATGACCCTCTACTTTACCAAGCATGATGTTCTTCTCCAAGAACAGGTCCCTCCTGATAACATGTCCAGAGTACGTGAGACCAAGTCTCTCCATTCTTGCTTCTAAGATGCATTCTGGCTGTACTTCTTCTAAGACAAATTTGTTCATTCTTCTGGCTTTCCATGGTATATTCAATATACTTCACCAACACCATAATTCAAAGGCATCAACTCTTCTTTGGGCTTCCTTATTCATTAACCAGCTTTAGCATGCATATGAACTGATTGAAAACACCATGGCTTGGGTAAGGCCTACCTTAGTCTTTAAAGTGACATCTTTGCTTTTTAACGCTTTAAAGAGGTGTTTTGCAGAAGATTTGCTCGATTCAATATGTTATTTGATTTCTTGACTGCTGCTTCCATGGGTGTTGATTGTGGATTCAAGTAAAATGAAATCCTTGACAAATTCAATCTTTTCTCTGTTTATCATGATGTTGCTTATTGGTCCAATTTTGAGGATTTTTGTTTTCTTTATGTTGAGGTGTAATCCATACTGAAGGCTGTGGTCTTTGATCTTCATCAGTAACTGCTTCAAGTCCTCTTCACTTTCAGCAAGCAAGGTTTAGTCATCCGCATAACACAAGTTGTTAATGAGTCTTCCTCTAATCTTGATGCCTGTTCTTCCTATGTCCAGCTTGTCAGATTTGCTCACCACACAGATTGAATAAGTATGATGAAAGGATATGACCTTAACACACACCTTTCCTGACTTTAAACTACGTGGTATCCTGATGTTCTGTTCAAATGACTGCCTCTCGTTCTATGTACAGGTTCTTCATGAGCACAATTAAGTGTTCTGGAATTCACATTCTTCACAATTTTATCCATAATTTGTTATAATCCACACAGTTGAATGCCTTTGCATAGTCAATAAAACCCAGGTAAACATCTTTCTGATATTCTTTACTTTCAGCCAAGATCCATCTGACATCAACAATGATATCTTTCGTTCCATGTGCTCTTCTGAATCTGGCTTCAATTTCTGGTAGTTCCCTGTCAATACACTGTTGCAACCACTTTTGAATGATCTTCAGCAAAATTTTACTTGTTTGTGATATTAATGATATTTTTAGTTAATTTCTGCATTCAGTTGTGTCTTGGTCGTCTAGTACTGCTATAACAGAAATACCACAAGTGGATGGCTTTAACAAAGAGAAATTTATTCTCTCACAGTCCAGTAGGCTACAGGTCCATATTTAGGGTGTCATTTCCAGGGGAAGGCTTTCTCTTCTCTCTTGGCTCTGGAGGAAGGTCCTTGTCATCAGTCTTCCCTTCATCTGGTAGCATCTCAGTGCAAGAACCTCAAGATCCAAAGGATACGCTGTGCTCCCGGCACTGCTTTTTTGGTGGTATGACTTTCCCATGTCTTTCTACTTGCTTCTCTCTTTTATATCTCAAAAGAGATTGGCTTAGGACACTACCTAATCTTGTAGACCTCATCAATATAACTGCCACTAATCCATCTTATTACATTATAGTGGTAGAGTTTACAACACATAGGGAAATCACCTCAGATGATAAAATGGTAGACAATCATACAATACTGGGAATCATGACCTAGTCAAGTTGACAGATATTTTGGGGGGACACAATTCAATCCAGGACAGGTAGGATCATCTTTCTTTGGAATGAGCAGAAATATCGATCTCTTCCGGTTGGTTGGACAGGTGGCTGTCTTCCAAGTTTCTTGGCATAGACAAGTGAGCACTTCCAGTGTGCTGCATCCGTTTGTTGAAACATTTCAGTTGGTATTCTGTCAATTCCTGGAATCTTGTTTTTCGCTAATGCCTTCAGTGCAGCTTTGACTTCTTCCTTCAGTAGTTCTTGATCATATGCTACCTCCTGAAATATTTGAACTTCAATTCTTTTTGGTCCAGTGACTTTGTGTATTCCTTTCATCTCCTTTTGATCCTGTGTAATTTGATATTTTTCCCTGTAGAATCCTTCCATATTGCAACTCAAGGCTTGAATTTTTTCTTCAGTTCTCTCGGCTTGAGAAACACAAAGCGTTTTCTTCCCTTTTGATTTTCTAACTCCAGTTCTGTGCACATTTCATTATAATACTTTTCTTTGTCTTCTTTAGCTGTCCTTTGAAATCTTCTTTTCTGCCCTTTGACTTCATAATTTCTTCCTTTCGCTTTAGCTACTCTAAGTACAAGACTAACTTTCAGAGTCTCTTCTGATATCCATTTTGACCTTTTCTTTCTTTCCTATCTTTTTAATGACCCAATGTAAGTGTACAGTTTGATAAATTTTAGTAAATTTATGCATTTATGCAACATCACAATAACCCTATTTTAGAATGCTACCATAACAGAAATACCAGAAGTGGCTGGCTTCATGTATGATGTCCTTGATGTCATTCCATAATTCGTCTGGCCACATTTTGAATTAGTGTTCAATGGGTTAAATCTAACCTTGAGATGATCTCTAAATTCAGGTGGTGTATACTCAAGGTTGTACTTTGTCTCTCGTGAACTTGTTCTAATTAAGGAGGTGCCATATTGTTGGTTGTATCATTTTACATTCCCACTCGCAGAACATAAAAGTTCCAATCTCCCCACAACCTCTTCAACATTTGTTATTTTCTGTTTTTTTGATTAGTGTCAATAATGTTGGGGTAAGATGAAATCTCATAGCAGTTTTTCTTTTTTAAATTAAAAAAAAGATTGTGCTTTAGGTGAAGGTTTACAGAGCAAATTAGTTTCTCATTAAACAATTAATACACATTTTGTTTTGTGACATTGTTTGCCAGTCCCGTGACGTGTCAACATTCTCCCCTTCTCAACCTTGGATTTCTCATTTCCATTTGTCCAGTTTTCCTGTCCCGTCCTGTTTTCTTGTACTTGCCCCTGGGCTGGTGTCCCTGTTTAGTCTTGTATACATGGTTGAGCTACATGTATTATTGTTTGTTTTATAGGCCTGTCTAATCTTTGGCTGAAGGTTGAACTTAATGGGTGTCTTCAGTACTGAATTAAAAGGGTGTTTGGGGGCCATTCTCTTTGGGTTCCGCCAGTCTCTGTCAGACAAGTAAGTTTGGTCTTTTATTATGAGTTTGAATTTGGTTCTACGTTTTTCTGCAGCTCTGTCTGGGACCCTCTATTGTGAGCCCTGTCAGAGCAGTCAGTGGTGGTAGCCGGGCATCATCTAGTTGTGCTGGACTCAGTCTGGTGGAGGCTGTGGTAGTTGTTGTCCATTAGTCCCTTGTGCCTTTTGTTCTCTTCATTAATCTTTGCTCCAGATGGGGTGGGACCAGTGGACGTAACTGAGATGGCAGCTCACAAGCTTTTAAGAACTCCAGATGCTACTCACCAAAGTAAGATGTAGAAGATTTTCCTTATACACTATGTTATTATGCCAATTGAGCTAGATGTCCCAAAAGACCATGGTCCCCATCCCTCAGCCCAGTAACTTGGTCCTATGGGAGTTTGGATGTGTCTATGAAGCTTCCATGACTTTGCCTTGGTCAAGTTGTGCTGGCTTCCCCAGTATTGTGTACTGTCTTATCCTTCACGAAAGTTACCACTTATCTCTTGTCTAGTTAGTGTTTCTCCCTCCCTACCTCTCCCTTCTCTCGTACCCATCTGTCTTAGTCATCAAGTGCTACTATAACAGAAATACCAGAAGTGGATGGCTTTAACAAAGAGAAATTTATTCTCTCACTGTCTAGTAGGCTACAAGTCCAAATTCAGGGTGCCAGCTCCAGGGCAAGGCTTTCTCTGTTGGCTCTGGAGGAAGGTCTGTGTCATCAATCTTCCCTCGGTCTAGGAGCTTCTCTGCATAGGAACCTCAGGTCGAAAGGACATGCCCTGCTCCTGGCACTGCTTTCTTGGTGGTATGAAGTTCCCTCCTCTCTGCTTGCTTCTCTTTCCTTTTATCTCTTGTAAGATAACAAGTGGTGCAGGCCACACTCCAGGGAAACTCCCTTTACAATGGCTCAGGGATGTGACCTTAGTAAGTACAATCCCACCTTAATCCTCGTTAACATAAAATTACAATCACAAAATGGAGGACAACCACACAATACTGGGAATCATGGCCTAACCAAGCTGTCACATATTTTTGGGGGACACAATTCAGTCCATGACACCATCAAAGATTGTTTCTTTCTGTATGTAAACCTTTTCATGAGTTTTTATAATAGTGGTCTCATATAGTATTTGTCCTTTTATGATTGGCTTATTTCACTCAGTATAATGCCCTCCAGATTCATCCACGTTTGAGATGTTTCTTGGACACATCATTGTTCTTTATTGTTGCATAGTATCTCATTGTGTGTATGTAGGATTATTTGTTTATCCATTTATCTGTTGATAGCCACCTAGGTTGTTTCCATCATTTTGCTATTGTGAATAATGCTGCAAAGAACATGGGTGTGCATATGTCTACTCATGTGACAGCTCTTACTTTTCTAGGATATATTCTTAGGAGGGGATGGCTGGATCATATGGTATTTCTATTTCTAGCTTTCTAAGGAAGTGCCATATCGTTTTCCAAAATGGTTGTACCATTTTGCGTTGCCACCAGCAGTGCATAAGTATTCCAACCATCCCGCAGCCACTCCAACATTTATTGTTTTCTGTTTTTTTGATTAGTGACAGTAATGTTAGGGTCATTGTAGTTTCGATTTGCACTTCTCTAATGGTTAATCATTATGAACATTTCCTCATGTGTTTGTTAGCTGTTTTGTCTTCTTTGGTGAAGTTTCTGCTTATATCTTTTGCCCATTTTTAAACTGAATTATCAAGGTTTTGAAGTATTCTATTGATTTTAGAGATTAGACTCTTGTTGGATATGTTGTAGCCAAAATCTTTTCCTCAGTCTGGAGGTTCTCTTTTTACTCTTTTGATAAGCATACATGTTTAATTTTTAGGAGTTCCTAGTTATCTTGTTTATCTTCTGGTGTTTGTGCCTTGTTAGTTATGGTTTGTATTCTCTTTATGCCATATATTAAGGCCCCTAGTGTAGTCTCTAATTTTTCTTCCATGATCTTTATTGTTTTGGGTTTTAAATTTAGGTCTTTGATCCATTTTGAGTTAGTTTTTGTGTATGGTGTGAGCTATGGGTCCTGTTTTCATTTTTTTTTTTTACAGATGGACATACAGTTTTGCCAGTACCATTTATTAAAAGGACTGTCTTTTACCCATTTAATGGACTTCAGTCTTTTGTCAAAGGTCAGCTGACCATAGATGGATTAATTTCTGTCTGGGTTCTTGATTCTGTTCCATTGATCTATGTATCTGTCATTGTTCCAGTACCAGGCTGTTTTGACTACTGAGGCTGTATAGTAGGTTCTGAGATCTGGTAGTGTGAGGTCTCCTCCTTTGTTCTTTTACTTCAGTAATTCTTTGCTTATCTGGGACCCCTCTCCTTTCCATCCTTTCCGTTAATTTTTCCATCTCATTAAAGAATGCTGTTGATGTTTGGATTGGGATTGCATTATATCCATAGATCGCTTTGGGAAGAATTGACATTTTCACAATGTTGAGTCTTCCTATCAGTTAGCATGGTGAGTTTTTCCATTTATGTAGGTCTCTTTTGGTTTCTTGCAATAGTGTTTTGTAGTTTTCTTTTTATAGGTCTTTTACATCCGTGGTTAGATTTATTCCTAAGTGTTTTATCATTTTATGTTATCGTTTTTCTGATTTCCTTTTCAAAGTTCTGTTTTTTGGTGTATAGGAACCCAACTGATTTTTGTATGTTGATCTTGTATCCTGCTACTCTGCTGTATCTGTTAGTTCCAGTAATTTTCTTGTGGAATCTTTGGGGTTCTGTATGTATAGGATCATATCATCTGTGAATAGGGATAGTTTTACATCTTCCTTTCAAATCTGGATGCCCTTTATTTCTTTTTCTTGCCTTATTCCTCTAGCTCTAGGGCTTCCAGCACAATGTTAAATAGGAGTGGTGATAAAGGGCATCCTAGTCTTGTTCCTATTCTCAAGGGGAATGTTTTCAGCCTCTCTCCATTAAGTGGTGTTGGCTGTTGGTTTTGTATAGCTGCCCTTTATTATGTTGAGGAATTTACCTTCTATATCTATTTTATTGAGAGTTTTTAGCAGGAATGGGTGTTGGACTTTGTTGAGTGCCTTTTCTGCGTTGATTGAGATGATCATGTGATTTTTTTATTTATGTGGTGGATTATGTTGATTGATTTTCTACTGTTGAACCATCCTTGCATACCTGGTATCAATCCCACTTGTTCGTGGTGTATTTTTTTTTGATATGATACTGAATTCTATTGGCTAGAATTTTGTTGAGAATTTTTGCACCTATATTCCTGAGAGATATTGGTCTGTAATTTTCTTTTTTTGTGGTATCTTTGTCTGGTTTTGGTATCAGGATTATGCTGGCTTCGTAGAATGAAGTTGGAAGTATCCATTTCTTTTCTATGTTCTGAAATAGTTTGAGTAGTGCTGGTATAAGCTCTTCTCTGAAAGTTTGGTAGAATTCTCCAGTGAAGTCATCTGGGCCGGGGCTTTTTGTTTGTTGGGAGTTTTTTATTTTTACTTTTTCATTCTCTTCTCTTGTTGTGAGTCTGTTCAGATTTTCAACATCAGTGTGTGTAGGCACTTTGAGTAGGTAGTGTGTTTCTAGAAAATGTTCCATTTCCTGTAGGTTTTCAAATTTGTTGGAGTATAGGTTTTCATAGTACTCTGTTATGATCCTTTTTATTTCAGTTGGGTCTGTTGTAATGTCCCCCATTTTGTTCCTTATTTGGGTTATTTACATCTTGTCCTGTTTTTCTTTTGTCAGTTTGGCCAGTGGTTTAAAACTGCCCACATTTCTGATAAAAACTATCAATAAAGAGGTGTTGGAATAACTAGGAGCATGGACCGTTATATATTTGCAAATCATTCAGTCGCATAATAGCCTTTTAAGCCACTTTCAAAGATAAAACCTTGTTCAGTTCTGCACCCATCCTTTGCAGTAGAAATGCACAGAGTGATTTTCTCATCATTGCTTCCATGCTAGAAGTCCAGGACTCCATTTCTCTTATCTTGGGCTAAGAGGGATCCTGAAGTGTCATAATCAGAAGGAGAGTTTCTTCCACAAATATTCAGACTTAGTAAAATTTTATAACCTAGTAGGCATCATCCCCGTCCCCTTTCGCCCCCCCCCAAAAAAATAGATGAAGCACTGGTTTCTGATCAAGTACTTTCTTGTTGCTAATGAGAGGATCAACTGGTGTAGGGATATTTTCACTCAAGTGAAGGCTCTTGCTGACCCAACTTCCATTTAATATCTGGGCACTGGAATCGTGCTCTTGGCCAAAACGAAAAAAACCAAACCCGTTGCCATCAAGTCAATTCAGACTCATAGTGTTCTTGGCAGTGGTCCTTAATTAGGTCCACCCACTTGTTTCTTCCCTGGTAGCCTTCAGCCTTCTTCAGCCTTCTTTGTCTCCAAAGCTCCTGGGGCTAATCCTGGTAACCTGCTTTGATTTACTTACTTCTTAACTTCCTTTTAGTCAGGAGCTGGGGAGAAATCCATTTCTTTCTATCCCGTCTTCCCTCAGAGGCACTCTGTGTTATCTCAAATCCTGTTCTCCTGTTCTATTCACCATAGAACTCAAGGGCTCCTTACCCCTAGAGGCTGAATCATTAACAACCAAAATATTAGTTCTTTTTCTTAATATTCAACCTTAGCTCTTGTTGAGAAGAAATATTTGCATTTCATTATTTCTCTGCATGGAAAAAAAAAAAAGAGAAAAATCTACACAGTTTAAGTTTGCATATTAGGATGGTCACAAAATTGGTGTCTTGCCACAGAAAGTACTTGACTAAGAGGTTTTAGGAAATGGAAAAATAGATACTGGAGCTGAAAAGCTACCATTATTTCCTTATTTTCTTAGTTCCAGAATGCAGAAAGAATAGTATACTGCTCTAGAATCTCTTAAACAAACCACTTGAAGCCTGATACATGTTTCAGAGTTCAAAATTTTTTGATTTTACAATGGTAACATAAATTCACATAACACATATTGTGTAACTTCTCCAGAAAGGTCTAGGGCAGCACTGCTTAGTTAAATTCACACACACACACACACACACACACACACACACAGACACAGACACACATTGTTGCTGTGAGCCATCTAGTTAATTCTGACTCATAGCTACTCAGTGTGACAGAGTAGAACTGTCCCATAAGGTTTCCTAGGCTGTAACCTTTAAGGGAGCAGATCACTGGGTCTTTCTTGCGTGGAGCCACTAGTGGGTTTGAACTGTCGCCCTTTCAGTTAGCAGCTAAGTACTTAACCACTGAGCCAACAGAGCTCCCTATA
>NW_004444092.1:5944411-5962409 GCF_000243295.1 Trichechus manatus latirostris
TCAAATCCATCAGCTGCTCCTTGGAAACCCTGTGGGGCAGTTCTACTCTGTCTTATAGGATCGCTATAAGTCAGAATCGACTCAACAGCAATAGGATTTTTATATATGTAAAGGAGCCTTGGTGGTGCAATGGTTAAGTGGTCTGCTGCTAACCAAAAGGTCGGTGGTTCAAACCCACGAACAGCTCCATGGGAGGCAAGACCTGGTGATCTGCTTTTATAAATATTACAGCCTTGGAAACCCAATGGGGCAGTTCTGTTCTTTCCTAATAGGGTTGCTGTGAGTTGGAATTGACTTGACAGCACGCAACAACACCATGTGTGTGTATACTTATTAAATTATGTTATTCAAAAATTTTCCATGCTTACTTATTTTGAATCTGATTGATCTGTTGCTTTTTGAGGTAAATATGTCAAAGATTCCTATGGCTGTGAAGTTATTAGTTTCTCTTTGGAGTTCTGAATGTTTTTCTTTCTGATAAATGTTTTATTGATTGGTGATTAACATTTCACGACTTTCATATGAATGAAATATTTCATCTTCTAATGACTTCTGCCTTGAATTCTTTGGCTAACCCTATCAGCTTTTTTTAAAATTAGAATTTGCCTGATATGTCTTTTCTATTCTTTCGTAAACACATGTCATTTTGTTTAATATGTATCTTGTATTAACAACAATCAATTTTTTTGTTAACGGAGTTTCATTGGTTTAAATCCATTTTGAGAGCTTAACCCTTTCATAGTTATTGTAATTATTGATATATTTAGATTTATTTCTGCCTTGCCATTTTGAATTTTCAATTTATTATGACCCTTATTTATTTTCTCTCATTTTCTTTCTTATGTTGCATTAAATAAGTTATTTATTTTTTTTCTCATCTGTTAAATTTTTCTTCCAAAACTGGGAAGGCAGATGGGTGTCTTTCATTTTCATACTAGGGCATAATAAGGACCATCTATGGGTTATTTAAAATCTAGAGAAATATACCGGTGTTTGGCTTTGCTCTTTACTATTTTCTTAGAGCTTAGACATTGTGAAGGTAAATGTTATTTGGTATATTTTGGTCCATTAGAAACAATAACCCTAACCATAATTTTTTTATTGCCCTGTAGGACATGAAACAGTTTGTATTGCTAAAGTATAGTTTTCAAAAGGTAAAATCATCACTCTCATAAAAAATTGTTACATGTCAAAAATTATATTTGTTTATTAACTTGTTTATTTATGAGGGGACTGATAAGATATTAAGACTAGTTTAAAGAACATTTGAGAAGCTGTGTATTTATACATATTTAATAAAAGATAGAATAAAATTTCTGGGTGAAGTATAAAAGTGGTGACTGTTCTGCAGGGCAGATTATGTTTTCTTCCAAAAAAAATTGTTTACATTTCACTGGAAATGAGTGTGCAGATTAGTATGTAAATTCCCTAAATCTGGGAACTTTAACAAATAGTAAACAGTGATTTAAACAAACCACCATCCTTCAGTGGAAGCTTGTGTGTTGTTATGATGCTGAACAAGTTCAGCAGAGGTTACAGACTAAGACAGACTAGAAAGAAAGACCTGGCTATCTACTTCTAAAAATCAGCCAGTGAAAACCCTGTGGATCACAACAGTTCGATCTGCAACTGATCATGGACGGGGATGGTGCAGGACCAGGGATGTATTTCTTTTTCTTGTGCATGAGGCCGTCATGAGTTGGTTGCCAACTCGACGCGGCTAACAACATATTCCTCTAGATCAGGGTTAATAAACTATGTCCCGAGGGCAAGATGTGGCCTGCTATAGACCAAATCCAGCCATGCCTATTCATTTGTGTTTGTCTACTGTTGCTTTCGTACTACAACAGCATAGTTGAATGGTTGTGACAGAGGCCATGTGGCCTGCAATATTTACTCTCTGGTCCTTCATAGAAAAAGTTTTCAGACTCTTGTATCAAATAATTATTGGGTAGATCTTTGCCCCTTTATGACATTGAAAGGATGGGGTGCCTTATTTCTAGGTTTTAGATACTTTTTATTAATAGTATTTAACATAGCAATCTTATAACATTTTAAAAATGTTTGCAAATAAACCATTTATGAAACTTTTGACATGTATTCATTCTATATTTCTACCAGAGTCATATTTTTAGCTTTTTGAAAATTATGCTTTGATGCTTTTTTCTCTAATTTTTACCTTCACATATTTAACATATACATTTAAACTTAAGTTTTCAGTAGTTAATTAGGGTCTGTAGTCAATCGGTATCTCTCTTCGCCTCACCCCCTGATGTCCTTAAAAGACAAGAACCTAGTAAGTCATGGAAGCTCCATGGACAAATCCAAACTCCCTTAGGGACTGAATTGCTGGGCTGAAGGCTCTGGGGACCATGGTCTCAGGGAACATCTAGCTCAATTGGCATAACATAGTTTATAAAGAAAATGTTCTACATTCTACTTTGGTGAGTAGTGTCTGGTTTCTTAAAAGCCTATGAGCAGCCATCTAAGATACTCCACTGGTCTCACCCCTTCAGGAGCAAGGGACAATGAAGAAAACTAAAGACACAAGGGAAAGATTAGTCCAAAGGACTAATGACCCACAACTACCGTGGCCTCCACCAGACTGAGCCCAGTACAACTAGATGGTACCTGACTACCACCACTGACTGCTCTGGCAGGAGTCACAATAGAGGGTCATGGACAGAGCTGGAGAAAAGTGTAGAGCAAAACTCTAACTAAAAAAAAAAAAATAATACTAGATTTACTGGTCTGAGAGACTGGAGAAACCTCGAGAGTATGGTCCTTGGACACCCTTTAACTCAGTAATGAAGTCACTCCTGAGGTTCACCTTTCAGCCAAAGATTAGACAGACCCATAGGACAAAATGAGACTAAAGGGGCACAGCAGCCCAACGGCAAGGACGAGGAGGCAGGAGGGGACAAGAAAGTTGGTAACGGGGAACTCACGTTTGAGAGAGGAGAGTGTTGACATGTCATGGGGTTGGCAACAAATGTCACAAAACAATACGTATATTAATCATTTAATGAGAAACTAGTTTGCTCTATAAACCTTCATCTAAAGTACAATTATACAAACAAACAAACCAGAAAAAAAAGTCTAACAAAAAAAAAACAAAACCCCACAAGACCACAAGAACCTAGGCTTGTTTTTTCTTTTCTTTCCCACCATCAGCACATCCTAACCACCACCTCACTAAATCCAATTTTTCCATCATCTGGGGTTGTAGTACCAGTTTGCTATTAAAGGCAAGTTTTAGAAATATTCAGTACTTTTATGGACTTAATAATGATGATTTTCTAGACCTCTATTACTTCTTGCATACCACTAATTCCTTCTAATCTTTTTTGTTTGGTATTTGATATTAGCAATTGTTTCAAAATGAGTCAATGGATGGTAAAGTTTCTGAGTTCTGTGTATAAAACAGTCTTGATTTCACTTTTTTGGTAAATTTGGCTTTGTATATATTTCTATTTTCAAAATAGTATTAGTTTAACATTCTGATAATGTTAATTCATTATCTTCTTATATTGCTGATATAATACCTATCTGTTTCTTCCTGAATAATATTTTTTTTTCTTTCACTGGAGGATTTTCATGTTTTAAAAAGTTTATTTAGAAATAATTTCCAAGTTACAGAAGAGTTTCAAGAACAATATGAAGAACTTCCATATCCTCTTTACCCAGATTCCCCAGTTGTTAACATTTGTGCATGCATTCTCTCTCTTTCACTTTTTTTCTTGTATCTCCATTGTGATTATTCTTTTTCTAACTCATTTGAGAGCAAACTACAGACATGATACCCGTCACACTCAAATATTCCCATGTGAATTTCCCCAAACAAAAACATTACAGTGCAATAATTCAGAGCAGGAAATTGGCATTGAGACAGCTCTATATCCAATCCACAGGTTCCATTCAAATTTTGTCAAATGTCCCAACAAGATACTTTTTTTTCCTTTCTTGTCCACAGTCAGATGAATTTAGTCTTTATGTGACCTTAATCTCCTTCAATCTGGAATAGTTCCTTAATCTTTCCCTGTCTTTTATGTGTGATCTTGAGATTTTTATAAAAAAAAACACAGGCCATTTATTTTTAGTATTTTTCTCAGCCTGGGTCCAAATTATTTTTCTTTATGTCCAGAATTAGGCTAAGCATTCTTTGTAGGAATATCACAGAAATGATGTTGTGCTCTTCTCTGTGTAGCATATCTGGAGGTATGTGGTGTTGGTCTGTTCCACTACAGATGATGTTGACCTTGATTGCTTGATTATGTTGGTTTCCACAAGGTTTTTCTGCTGAAAAGTCACCATTTTCCCTTTCGTAATTGTTAAGTATTTTGGAGGAAGACATTAGACTATGCCAATCTCCTCTTCCTCATCAAGTCTCGACCAAGTAGCCGTAGCATCCATTGATGACTCGTACCTGACTCAGTCACTGATATGATGGTTGCCATATGGTGAATTTCTATTTCTATCATTATTTTATCATTTATTATCAGCCATTTAACTAAGAAAGAACTTTCCCTTCTCTCCCCTTGTGTATGTATGTATATATGTTAGTATGGATTCATAGATTTCTGTTTTATTCACTGGCTTGTAATCAATTGCTATAATTATTTAAATGCTTTAATTGTCCAAGATTTGACCAATATGTGAGCTTTCGAAGTTGGCTCCTGTGACCTTTTGACAGATCAACTTACTCTTGAAGCACTTTCTTATTTTCTGGCACACCAAGATATTCTAGGTTCATCTTGTACTTTTCTTGCTTCCATCCTGGAATCAGTTATTTCCCCCGAGGATCCTGAGTTCCTTTTAGTGGAAGATGGAATTTTGAAACTAAAATCTGAGCACTCACTTGTGTTCATTGTTACTGTTACTAAAGTGTAATTGCTTCCTGGCCTTCTCAGCAGATGGAGCTAGAAAATAAAAATGTGTGTATAACATACATGCACACATACAGATACAGATCTATCTATGTCTATTCCTACACCTATCTATGTACATATATAAAAACAAATATGAGTTCACATTGACACCTCCACTTCCAATTCAACAGCTCAGGGTTCTTTCTAGCCTTGCCCCTTTTCATTCATATTTGTAACTTACTTCTCCAAACACTAAGAAATCTAACCATCATTATCCTTAATATATTTATATATTTACTTCTTTCCTAAATCTCCCTGTATATAACTAATTTCCTGACCACAGCAGCCACCTGTTTGGCTGTTAGCACAACCATTATCTCCTTAACTGTCTCCCAGTTCACTGATGCCTACTTGGTACCCAGCCCCACTGCCACTTCCTTGAATCCATTGCTGCTCCCATGGTCCCACCACCTTTTCAGCCCCTGGGCCCATTACTGTTTCTGTGCCCTTGACCATGCTACCACCTTCAAAGAAACAGAAGTGAAAGAAAGGAAACCAACCAGATAGAGGAAGTAGAAGAAGAAGAAGATAAGGATTTTCTTATTCTTAATGTTCTGAAATTTTACTCTCACATTTCTAGATTTGAATTTTTTTCCTATTGAATTTGTCTTTCTGGCAGCACTTGGTGAACTCTTTTCACTAAGAAATCCTGTCACTTTTCAGTTCTTAGAAATTCTTTGCCTGTATTTTTCCATCCATAGCTATTCTTTTTGTCTTTCTTTAGAAATTCTTGAAGTTAGATGTTAGAACTTCTGGATCTATTTTCTATGTCTCAAAATTTTCTCCATAGTTTATATCTCATTGCCTTTGTTTTATGTTCTGGGAGAATTCCTTATGAAAATATTCCAACTCACCTGTTTATAGTTAATTCAATATGAAATTCAGTCTATTTATTAAGTTGGTGTATTTTAACAAGTATATTTTTCATTTCAAAAACCTTTAACTGATCATTTGTATTACTGCCTAGTCTTGTTTCATAACCACCTGTTCCTGTTTTATGTATTGATTCAATTCCCTGACTTATTTCTCTTATAGTATTAAATATCCTTTGAAGTCTTTTCTATAAACTGTTTCCTCGGGTGTAAGTTCTTTCTTGTGTGTTGGGGCACTGAATTTATTGGCATCCTTCATGATATTATCCATGGGTTTGGTAAATTCTGTTTGGACAGTTATCTTCTGTGACAGAATTTTCTTGCGTATGTGCTGAGCTATGCCATTCTTCTACTTGGTATCCATATTGACTTCCTGTGAGGATGGTATAGTTGTCCTTTGTACAGCATGATGTGACTATAGCAAGGGCAGCATTTTATTTCAAGGTGGCTGTCTTGAAAGAGGCCACAAAGGTCCCAAAGATTTCCTAGGACCTTTGTGGCTTCCCACACAAGCAATGCCTAGTAAGCATATGGTCGTGGTTTTGGCTTACTGCTATGGCAGCCAATTTCTCTTTCAGAGACACCTCATGGTTTCAGGCCCATCAAGAGTTTCCATTCTTATTTTGAGGAAGACTGTGTTTTTATTTATTTCTTTCCACCACTCATCTCTCAGTTTGCTGTACTGTGGTGGTTTGCGTGTTGCTATGATGCTGGAAGCTATGCCACTGGTATTTCAAATACCAGAAGAGTCACCCATGGTGGACAGGTTTCAGCAGACCTTCCAGACTAAGACAGACTGGAAAGAAGGACCTGGTGATCTACTTCTGAAAAAATTGGCCAGTGAAAATCTTATGACTAGCAGTGGAACATTGTCTGATATAGTGCTGGAAGATGAGCCCCTCAGGTTGGAAGGTACTCAAAATACGACTGGGGAAGAGCTGCCTCCTCAAAGTAGAGTTGACCTTAATGATGTGGATGAAATAACAGTTTCAGGACCTTCATGTGCTGATGTGGTACAACTCAAAATGACAAGAAACAGCTACAAACATCCGTTAATAATTGGAACGTGGAATGTACGAAGTAGGAATCAAGGAAAATTCAAAGATGTCAAAAATGAAATGGAACACTTGAAGATTGATATCCTAGGTATTAGTGAGCTGAAATGGACTGGTATTGGCCATTCTGAATAGGAAAATCACGTGGTCTACTATACTGGGAATCACAAATTGAATACAAATGGCGACACATTCATTGTCAAAAAGAACATTTCAAGCTCTGTCCTGAAATACAACGCAGTCAGTGATCCATAGACCTGCAAAGAAGACCAGTTAATACGACTATTATTCAAATATATGCACCAACCTCTCATGCCAAAGATGAAGAAATTGAAGATTTTTACCAATTTCTGCAGTTTGAAATTGATCAAACATGCTATCAAGATGCATTGATAATTATTGGTGATTGGAATGTAAATGTTAGAAAAAAGGGAGAAGGATCAGTACTGGAAAATATGCACTTGGTGATAGAAATGATGTCGGTGATCCCATGATAGAATTTTGCAATACCAACAACTTATTCATCGGAAATACCTTTTTTTTCAACAATATAAATTACAACTATACACATGGACCTCTATGGATGGAAAACACAGGGATCAAATTGACTACATCTGTGGAAAGAGACAATGGAGAAGCTCAGTATTATCAAACAGAACAAGGCCAGGGGCTGACTTCAGAAAAGACCATCAATTGCTCATATGCAAGTTCAAGTTGAAGCTGAAGACAATTAAAACATGTCCAGAAGAGCCAAAGTATGGCCTTGAGTATGTTGTTGTTGTTAGGTGCCATTGAGTTGGTTCCAACTCATAGCAACCCTATGTACAACTTTGAGTATATCCTACCTGAATTTACAGACTATCTCAAGAACAGATCTGATGCATTGAACACTAATGATTGAAGAGCAGACAAGTTGTGGGATGACATCAAAGACATCACACACAAAGAAAGCAAAAGGCCATTAAAAAGACAGAAAAGACAAAAAAAAAAAAAAAAAAAAGACCAAAATGGGTGTCAGAAGAGACCTTGAAACTTGTTCTTGAACATAGAGCAGCTAAAGCAAATGGAAGAAACGATAAAGCAAAATTGCTGAACAGAAGATTTCAAAGGGCAGCTTGAAAAGACAAAGTATTATAATGAAATGTGCAAAAACCCGGAGTTAGAAAACCAAAAGGGAAAAACACACTTAGCATTTCTCAAGCTGAAAGAACTGAAGAAAAAATTCAAGCCTGGGGTTGCAATATTAAAGGATTCTATGGGGAAAAAATTGAATGACACAGGAAGCATCAAAAGAAGATGGAAGGGATACACAGAGTCACTGTACCAAAAAGAATTTATCGATGTTTAACCATTTCAGGAGGTAGCATATGATCAAGAATCAATGTTATTGAAAGAATAAGTCCAAGCTACACAGAAGGCATTGGTGAAAAACAAGGCTTCAGAAATGACAGACTACGAATTGAGATGTTTCAACAAACAGATGCAACACTGGAAGTACTCACTTGTTTATGCCAAGAAATTTGGAAGACAGCCACCTGGTCAACCGACTGGAAGAGAGCCATATTCGTGCCTGTTACAAACAAACCTGACCAAAGCCAGGGCATTTTCAGTCACCTCATATGCTTGCAAAAACTGGACAATGAATCAGGAAGATGGAAGAATTCATTCATTTGAATTATGTTGTTGACAAAGAATATTGAATATACCATGGACTGCCAGAAGAATGAACAAATCTTTCTTGGTAAATTACAGCCAGAGTGCTCCTTAGAAGCAAGAATGTGAGCAAGAACATGAGACTTTATTTCATATACTTTGGACATATTATCAGGAAGGACCTGTTCCTGGAGAAGGACATCATGCTTGGTAAAGCACAGGGTCAGCGAAAAAGAGGAAGACCTTCAGTGAGATGGATTGACACAGTGGCTGTAACAATGGGCTCAAACACAGCAACAATTGTGAGGGTGTCGCAGGACAAGGCAGTGTTTTGTTCTGCTGTACATAGGGTTGCTCTCAGTTGGAAGCAACTTGATGACAACTGTCTTAGTCATCTAGTGCTGCTGTAACAGAAATACCACCAGTGGTTGTCTTCAACAAACAAGTTTATCCTCTCACAATCTAGTAGGCTAGAAGTCCAAATTCAGGGTGTCAGCTCCAGGGGAAGGCTTTCTCTCTCTGTCGGCTCTGGAGGAAGGTCCTTGTCATCCATCTTCCCCTGGTTGAGGAGCTTCTCAGCATAGGGACCCTGGGTCCAAAGGATGTGCTCTGTTCCCGGCACTGCTTTCTTGATGGTATGAGGTCCCTCAACTCTCTGCTCACTTCCCTTTCCTTTCATCTCTTGTAAGATAAAAGGTGGTGCAGGCCACACCCCAGGGAAACTCTCTTTACATTGGATCAGGGATGTGACCTGAGCAAGGGTGTTACATCCCGCTCTAATCCTCTTCAACATAATCCAATCTTGCCTCATTAACCACAGGCAGACATTAAGATTTATAACACATAGGAAAATTATATCAATCACAAAATGGAGGACAACCACACAATACTGGGAATCATGGCCTAACCAAGTTGACATATACTTTTGGGGGACATAATTCAATCCATGACACTCCACCCTTTGGCCCCCCAAAATTCATGTCCTTGCCACATGTTAAAACATATTCACCTCATCATATCAAAGCAAAAGTCTTCAATTGACTCCAAGTCCAAAATTGAAAAAATTCCTCTTCATCTGTGAAATCTAGAATACAATTTATCTTCTTCCAAAGCACAATGGCAAAACAGGCACAAGCTACACATTTCCATTACAAATGGGAGAAATTGGAGGGAAAAAAGGCATAACAAGTGCCAAGCAAATTAGCAGAACACATTACATTAGCCCTCAAGGTTTGAAAATAATCCTCTGTTCTTTGAGACCATTCACACAATAGCCCTACCCTCCAGACTCAAGGTATCGGCCACACTCTCTGGATTCTGAGTGGAGGCCTCTTGGCCCTGGGCTTCAGCTCTGCCTTCTAGGCCCACTGGGACAGCAACTGTCTTCCCTCGGCTTTAGGCAGCCCCATTTTCCTAGTCCATCAGAGTGGCGACTCCACCCTTGGAAACACCAGAGGCCATGGCTCCACATTTTGAAACCTCAGAGATCCTGGCCATACTTTTTGAGACTGATGCAGCTCAGCTTCCTGTGTTCCTTGTCTCTTCAGCTTCTGCTTCCTGATTCCTTGGCCCCTTGGCCCCTCAGGCCTCACGCCCACATCTGCCCTGCTGAGGCAAGTGTTCCAAAGCTCTGTAGCTCCACCTCCACTCCACCAGGAAGCCTCCTGAGCACAGGCACTCAGCTCTCTCGCTCTGTGGGTCATATCCAGTGCTGTCTGGCACTGATCTCCTGGTTCTGCCGCTGCCGGTTCTCTGCTGCTGCCAGTCCTCTGCCACTGCCGGTCCACTGCTGCTGCCCTCAACGAGATGGATTAACACAGTGACTGCAACAATGAGCTCAAACACAGCAACGATTGTGAGGATGGTGCAGTGTTTTGTTCTGCTGCACATAGGGTTGCTCTGAGTTGGAAGCGACTCGATGGCAACTCATAACAACATTTATTTATTTATTCTCTGCTTTTTATAGAATCAGAATCTATAAGTAAAATTTAGTACTATATGTTAATAAATTGATGTAAACAATGACATTTTATGTCTTTAGCATCATAAGCATTCAGTCTCACTCTTCTTCATATTTGGAGTCTAAACTTTCTTCTGAATCATTCTCATCTATGGGTAGTCATATACAGCACCATAGAGTTCCTAGGTGACTAACTTCTTGAACATGTTTAGGATTGATACTATAATATGGGGAGTACTGGGATTTTGTTTGCATCTCCTATTTGATTAAATTACTTTCTTTTTATCTTTAATTGAATTAGGTATTTCTAGAAGCTAAATAACTTCTCCTGACAGTCAGCCAAGTATTTTTGATGGATAGCTACTGGGGGGCCTGACGGATGATCCTACATAAGCATGAATTGGTTTACCAACCTCTGCTAGCTTTGAAAATCTGATGATCTATTAAACAGGATTTGGCAATTTCTATTGCCTTTAATTGCATTGCCTGACTTGTACCAGGTAGTCTTTATCTTCGGCTATCACAATAACACTTCGTTCAAATATTTAATCACTTTAAAAGCATTTTAAGTGAAAATTCAGAATATGGAATTAAGTCAGTGTGCAACTGTATAGTGTGATACCAATGCAAACAATCCAAATGAAAAGAAAACTCCTTTACTTGAGCAAGTTTGACTATGTGCAGGCAGTGCTAACTACATCATAACTTCTTAAAGTTTCCATTGACATAATTTTTTTAAAAAAAGTATGCTTCAGAGTCAAGGAAATATTGTACTTTATTAAATATCCAATAGACTGAATTACTAGATATAAACAGGATATAATAGTCATGGGGTAAGAAGAAACAACCAAACTGGTCTCCTCTGGTTGCACGTGAAAGGAAACTGAACTCCAAATAGCTTAAGAATAAGAATATATTAGCTTGTGTAACAAAACATTCTAAGAGTTTGATGCAGGACTCAAGTAATATTATCAGGACCACATCTCTCTATTCTGCTATCCGCTATGTTGATGCCATTCTTGGGCTCGGCTACCGGCCTAAACCCTCCAAGGATCAAGTCCAGATGAAAAAGGGAGCCATTGTTATGCGAGCACCTTGGGTCATGTGGTTTCTGACCCACTCTGTGAGGGTGTTGGGGGGAATCTGTTGTTCTGACTGGCCAGGGACCAGGATGGTCTGCTTGGTTGGATTGAGAGTTGGGCGGGGAGGGAAGAATAGAGAAATAGTTCCCCAAGGAAATTGTGCAATTAATTAAAAAAAGTAGGAAATGGGTATTGGGCAGTCAAGAACAACAATAAAATGTCTTACAGATGTGGTTGAATATCAAAGACACAGAGAAAATAGGCTAAAATGCTGAGTCTGATATTAGAAAGTCTAATGGTGACTGAATTTCTGTGTTATTAACAGAACTAATCAAATTATAAAGATTATTAAGAGTCTATTATTTTTCTATCATTAATCTTACTTAATATTTCTGTTTCTTTACATACAGACTAAAGAAATTTATGAAGGATCAAACTAAAAAACAAAGAAACAAAACAACAACAACAAAACCAAGAAACATATAGGTATAAGAAACAAAAAATACATGTTTCCTTAACTGATCCAAGTGCACTTGAGACTCTTTATTATAATGACCCAGAAAACTTTAATATATTGCTCCACTTGGATAGGGTGAGTAGGGAAATAGTACATAGTAAAATATTGTGTTCCTAGCAAACTGGGGGTAAACCAAAGTACATTTTTTCTTGTTCCCATAAATCCCAGACACGGTGCTCTGTTTCTGGTCAGAACTCAATTATTCTTGTTTACTGACTCACCCAATAGCATAAGTATACGCAAAATATGAGTGTAGTATGGTATTCTAGCCCCCAAACTGATCTAGAACATCTTTCTACTGTGGTCTTAGCACAGATACAAATAGAAAAATGGAACAACGGTAAGAAAATAAGCAGCTACTCCCTTTCTTCACCAACACTTACACTTCCCTGTCACTCTGCCCCCTACACCTACTCCCACATGACTAGATAAACACACAAAACTGAATTGTTCTTGGCGTGGACCATTACTATGCTAGAGTGTTACTTGGCTTCCAGCTTCACTAAGTTTTCTGCAGTAATAAGTTGAAGGTGTGGTTTCTTTTAGAGATGTTTGCGTTATAAAAGGAAATTCTTGAAAACTGTAAAGAAGCCCTGGGGGCAGTAACTGCAATTGTGGGAAGAGAGGTTCTTTTCTTTTAATATCTTTTTTTTTTTTAAATTGAACTTTAGATGAAGGTTTACAGAACAAACTAGCTTCTCATTAAACAGTACATATATTGTTTTATGACATTGGTTAACAACTCCATGACATGTCAGTACTCTCCCTTCTTGACCTTGAGTTCCCTAATACCAGTTTTCCTGTCCCCTCCTGCCTTCTGGTCCCTGCCCCTGGGCTGGTGTGCCCCTTTATTCTCATTTTGTCCTATGGGTCTGTCTAATCTTTGGCTAAAGGGTGAACCTCCAGAGTGACTTCATTACTGGGCTAAAAGGGTGTCCGGGGGCCACACTCTTGGGGTTTCTCCAGTCTCTGTCAGGCTAGTAAGTCTGGTCTTTTTTTTTTGAGTTAGAATTTTGTTCTAGATTTTTCCCCTGCTCTGTCTGGGACCCTCTATCATCAGAGAAGCCAGTGGTGGTAGCAGGGCACCATCTAGTTGTGCTGGACTCAGTCTGGTGGAGGCCGTAGTAGTTGTGGTCTATTATTCCTTTGGACTAATCTTTCCCTGGTGTCTTCAGTTTTCTTCATTTTCCCTTGCTCCTGAAGGGGTGAGACCAGTGGAATATCTTAGATGGCTGCTCACAGGCTTTTAAGAAACCAGACACTACTCAACAAAGTAGAATGTAGAGCATTTTCTTTATAAACTGTTATGCCAATTGAGCTAGATGTTCCCTGAGACCGTGGTCCCCACAGCCCTCAGCCCAGTAATTCAGTCCCTACGGGAGTTTGGATGTGTCTATGGAGCTTCCATGACCTTACCCTGAACAAGTTGTGCTGGCTTCCCCAGTATTGTGTTCTGTCTTACCTTTCACCAAAGTTACCACTTATCTATTGTCTATTTAGTGTTTTTCCACCCTACCCCTCCCCTCCCTCATAACCGTCAAAGATTGTTTCTTTGTGTGTAAACGTTTTCATGAGTTTTTATAGTAGTGGTGTCATGCAATATTTGTCCTTTTGTGATTGACTTATTTCACTCAGCGTAATGCCCTCCAGATTCATCCATGTTGTGAGACGCTTCGCAGATTGATCATTGTTCTTTATTGTTGTATAGTGCTCCATTGTGTATATGTACCATAGTTTGTTTATCCATTCATCTGTTGATGGGCGTCTAGGTTGTTTCCATCTTTTTGCTATTGTGAACAGTGCTGCAATGAACATGGGTATGCATGTCTATTCGTGTGACAACTCTTATTTCCCTAGTAGTGGGATTGCTGGATCATATGGTATTTCTATTTCTAGCTTTTTAAGGAAGCACCATATCATTTTCCAAAATGGTTGTACCATTTTGCATTCCCACCAGCAGTGCATAAGAGTTCCAATCTCCCCACAGCCTCTCCAACATTTGTTATCTTCTGTTTTTTTTGATTCATGCCAGTGATGCCGGGGTGAGATGGTATCTCATTGTTGTTTTGATTTGCATTTCTCTAATGGCTAGTGATCACAAGCATTTCCTCAGGTGTCTCTTAGCTGCTTGAATGTCTTCTTTGGTGAAGTGTCTGTTTGTTTCCTTTGTCCATTATTTAATTGGATTATTTGTCTTTTTGGTGTAGAGGTGTTGGATTTTCCTGTGGATTTTAGAGATTAGACCTTTATCAGTTTTGTAATAGCCGAAATTTTTTTCCCAGTCTGTAGGTCTTCTTTTTTAGTCTTTTGGTGAGTGTAAGTGTTTAATTTTTAGAAGAGCCTAGTTATCTAGCTTATCTTCTTGAGTTCGTATGTTGTTGGTTATGGGTTATATCCTGTTAATGCTGTGTATTAGGGTCTCTAGTGTTGATCCTATTTTTTCTTCTATGAACTTTATAGTTTTTGACTTTATATTTAGGTCTTTGATCCAGTTTCAATTAGTTTTTGTGTATGGTTTGAGGTATGAGTCCTGTTTCATTTTCTTGCAGATGGACATCCAATTTTGCCAGCAACGTTTGTTAAAAAGACTGTCTTTTCCCCATTTGATGGACTTTGGGACCTTGTCGAAATTCAGGTGACCATAGGTGGATGGATTTACATCTGGGTTCTCAATTTTGTTCTGTTGGTCAATATATCTGTCATTGTACCAGTACCAGGTTGTTTTGACTACCGTAGCTGTAGAGTAGGTTCTGAGGTCAGGTAGTGCAAGTCCTCCTACTTTGGAAGAGAGGTTCTTTGGGGGGATGCCCTACCCCCACATTTTCTGTGGAAACATAACTTAGGTGATTTTCCACCGTGTTTCTGCTTGTAGATTTAACCTAGCTGCCATAAAGGGCATCAGCTTCTGAGTGTGTGTGTGTGTGTGTGTGTGTCTGTGTGTGTGACTTAAAGATACTCACATCCTCCCCTTTTCCAGTTCCGTGAGAGAGTGAATAAATAAAGACTTGGCAGCCATCTCACAGAGGCTGCTGACACCTGCTTGGGACAAATCCCAGGGCAATGTGCTTTCTGTCTTCATTGCATGTTCTGCACGAAGGCTAAACTTTGTTTATCCTTCATCCAGCTAAAAAGATTATATTTCATGGCCAGCTGGTTCCCTTTGAGGCAGAATTTGGATCCTTAAATGTAGTAGTTGTCTAGATAAATGTTTAAATTGTTTAACAAAGGACATAAGATTGTTTTTTCTTGGTAGTTTTCTTCATTTTTTATTAGTCTAATGGGAATTATTTGTATGTTAGTTGACAAATATGTGTTTCGTTTCCCTCCCCAAATAACAGCATAAAAACCCCAAATATATTCTTTCTGTAGAAAGAATTCCTTCTACTTTTGTATTATTCATAACATCCTCCTCTAGAGGTGGTGAATATCGTCATACTGGGTCTAGTGTTACTGACTTTCAATTATTATAAGTCTTTTCAATGATTTTTTAAAATCTTTTTTCATTTGGTGCTATGTAGTATTTTCCATACTATCTCTCTCACTATATAGCCCTGTGTGCTTAGAATTCAAAATATAAGTGACGAAAATCTTAAGACGTGTATCTACTTCTAAAGACACACAAACATCTCTCAATGCCCTCCCGTGAATACCAGTAGTATCTATTGCAGTGCCTTGCACACAATATACATGCTGTCTTGCTTGTTATTTGTGTGAAAAAGATGTACGTAGTTTTGAATTATCTGTGTTACTATCCCAAAATCAAAAAAGGATTGCAAAATTAACTCTTTTCATGAATCTCCTATTACGGATGATTTTGATGTTTATGCTGCTCATTTTCACCAAGCCCTAACCTGCCAGTGTGGGCTGGATTCCATAGATGCAGTGGACACAGATGTGTCAAAGCTTCAGTCTGTTTCATTATGGCCAGCTTACCTGGCTTCACATAAAAAGGGGAGCCCGGAAGTGCCAGTTCTTGCAGATCAGAGGGCAGCCACTGTTAGCCAAGCTAAATGAAACACGTCTAGTTTTTGGGGGGCACGACTGGGACTGCTCGTTCCACTGTTGTGCAGGGAGAAGGAATAGCAGAGTGACGTGCGGGTCGGCTCTGGAGTCAGGATGTCTAGGTTCCAAACTAACATCTTTCCAGTTACCTACTAGCTGTGTAAATTTGGACAAGTTATTTAACATCACTAAGACTCGGTTTCCTCACTTGTAAAATGGAGGTAATAATAGTATCTAACTCACAGGGTTGATGTGAGGATTAAATGAGATCATGTTACTGAAGTACACGGGACAGGATCTGGCACCAAATAAACACTCAGTGAATGTTAGCTGTTAAGTCCTATCTGCCACAGCTACTCCTTGACTCTGAACTACTAAATCTCTTGGAGTCGTAAATGCCTACTTTGACACTTAATCATGTGTTTTGCATTTATTCATTCAACATCTATTGATGTGATTTTAATCCTTTTAAATTGCTGAATGTAATTTAAATAGTCTTTAAGAGAGTGAACTGTCTATTTTAGTGCCTTTCACATTAAACTGACCTCTAATAAATATTTACTCAAAGCTCTAGGTCAAAATTAAAAAACTAAGGGAATATTGTGCTCTATTAATGGAGAAAAAGTATCTAGTTTACACAGCCTCACTTTATTCCACATTGCTCATATCGTAGATAGAATATTGAGTTTAATTATGGGAATTGTTAACGATACTGATGACAAGAGGCAAGCAGTGGAGGGTGATGAAGACGAGAGGGTCTAGAAACCTTAGGTTATATGAGAAATGTTTGAAAGAACTGGATTGTGCAGTGGGGGAGAATGTCTCTCTTTCTTTGGTGTTAGCTGCTGTTGGAGAGGTTCTGGTGTTCACAGTTTTTAGATTTCTATTTATAAGGAAGCTTTAACATGACTCCCTGAAGCTGGACTCGGGATAGTTACTATCAAGAGTCACCACACTTTCCTTAGAAACCCTTACTCTTTTAGCTACTATGGCTTTATTTCTTGGTCAGCTTTATTGTCCTTGTACTTTTCTTTGCCTGAGAAATTGTCCCGAGAGGGCGTATTTACTCAGATGAGCTTCTTGTGGGACTGCCTCTGCATTGCTGAATCCTGAGTCAAGCTCACATTACATTGCCCTCCCCAAGGTTCAGTAGTTTCTAGCACTATGGAAACGAAAAGGGTGGGAAATTGGAAATAACAAAGTGTTGATAGCCAAGGGGCCAGGAATTCATGGTCAGCGAGAGAGAACTGGATTGGACAGGATGGATTTAAAGCTGTGAGAAGTCTAGGAGAGTGCATGTGGTTTGCATGTGAACACTCTACAACTTTGCTGTTACCCTACCATTTAATATTTTAGACTCCTTTGCACTTTGCAAGTTCTCCCTCTCAAGTGACTTTGCTGTTTAGTTTAGTTTAAATTACCAGTGCAGGAAAGGGTATGGTTTATCTACATGATCAAAAATGCCACATTTATACCATACTTGCTTTTCGGACTGAGGACAGAGTGAGATCAAATCTTAATTATTAGTGAAAGCACCAGAAACTGCTTTCATGATCAGATGGAATTACACTGAGTTTTGTGCTTAAAAAACCAATTTCTTTGATTGTATTATGTTCTTATTTGTTTCTAAAATATGAGATCAGGGCAGTGTCAGAGTGTTGTTTGCAAATACTTTCCCATATGGAGTCTCCTGCTCTTATGAGCCTTCTGCTACCCTGAGTGCCTTTAGCTGTAACAGCTCAGCTATGTTTTGTGGAGGCTTTGCTAACAATTCAGAGCTGCTGTTTTCCCATCACAACTACATTCTCTGTTACTTTTTGTTTTGCTTTATAGCTATCATTATAATTCATGTAATTATAGGAAATTTGTTTGTAGAAAAATTTTAGTCCTGTCTGGAAATATTTAAAATACTGTGTTCTGTGGGGGGGT
>NW_004444092.1:5962509-6026595 GCF_000243295.1 Trichechus manatus latirostris
GGGGGGTGGGGAGGGGGCATGAGGAATATGTTTTAACAGTGTTTATTTTCACCAATCACCAAATCCACACTGAGGCCAGCTAATGCTGTTCCACATAATATGTTGTGTGGCATTCTAGTTTGTGATTTACTCCTGCAGGTTTCTTCTTCCTTTGTAATGACAGAACTAAAGGGCAGCAGCAGCTGCTGGAGTTACGGTTGTCAGACATTTTAGGTAGTTTTCTCCCTTGCGTGAAACAGTTTTGTTGAAAATACCAAGCTGTGTATATGTTGAGGTTGCCACCCGCTGGTGAATATAGAGAATTTCCATTTTAATGAGTAAGAAAATGTATTGTTTTCAGAGTAGAAAATTTACACAGTTAGGTTCTTTAAAAAATATATTTTGAGCCCTACTAGAAGAATAAAAAATTTCAGTATTACAAAACAATTTAAAGCTCCAGTAGAAGGCTAAAAAACATCATTATGAAACCATTCAGAAACCTTTATTTACATCTCTTGTAAGCCTCTACAAAAGGGGGAAAAAAAAACCAACTTGGAATTAAATATGCCAAAGTGTTATCGCTAGTTGCTGCTGAATACTGAGATTAAGAGCAAGTAGAATAATTTTTGTTTCTTCTTTACACTTTTATTTGGTTCCTTTTTTTCTACAAGAAGCTTGTATTGCTCAAAAGAGAATATCAATATGAAGAGGGAAAACAAGTATATATATGTATATGTCTATAAATCAATTGAAATGTAGGCCTTCAATAACAGCAATTTATGGAGTGTTAAAAAAAAAACCTAAAAACCCTAAATCACTGACACATTTAACTAAACAAATACAAAAGGAACAAAAACCCGAAGATTGAACTGCAACTTTTATCACCCCCCTAGCACAAACTTTAAATTCAGATGTATACATAGGAATTTATTATGTGATAAAGATGCCATTTCAAATCTGTGTGTAAGAATGCTTGGTTACCTCACATTATATACCAAACGTATTCCAGATGTGACAAATTAAAACTATAAAATAAAATCAAATTTAAAATATAGAAATGAATATTTAACCTAAGCAAAAAGGCAAAGAAAAAAATGATAAAGGAGTATGTTAAAAAAAGTCTGTGTATCAAAAATCACTCAAAAAGCATACGACAAACTGGGAAAAATATTTATAACACATGGACAAAATAAATAACATGATGTTTTAAAGGACCTATGAGCATTGGAAAAAAAAAGTTTAACCTCATGACTAATCAAAGGATTGCAAAGTTTAAAAACAATGAAAATTTTAGCTATAGAATGGGCCAAAACTTTAAAAAATTTGCTATTATCAATGTTGTGAAGGTATCGGTATTATAGACTTATTCTGCTATTTGAAATTATTCCTTAAGGTATTTAATAATATGGAAAAATGCTAATACCAAATTTAGATTAAAAATAGGGTCTAAATAATAATTCAGTTTTATCTATGTCTATCCTGAAGAATATTATTCCAAAGTTTTAATAGTGTTTCTTTGCATTACTAAGGTTATAGATGATAATTTGCTTCTTTATTCATTTCTGTATCTTTTAACTTTTTGAAAACAAAAAATTTCAAATATATAAAACGCTCATTACAAATCTCTTTAAAATAGGGTAAAAAATAATACATGCAGTTGGATCACTATTTTAATTAAAGTAAAAGCATGTTTGTATACATACTTATCTATATATTTTAATTCATATACGTAGATTAAAATATATTTTAGGGTTTAAATAGTGATTATTTGTAATACTATGATTATAGGCGATTATTTTCATTTGCGCAATTATTATGCTATTGATAAGAAAAAATGTGCATGATATATATGTATATATTAAGATCATCTTTAGGAAGATATTTAATGACTTGGAAAAGTGTTCATGAAAAATTTAGCTGAAAAGAGGAAAAAGTACAACGTAACATATGCAGTTTGTTCACTATTTGATAGAAATAAAAGCGCACATCTATTTTATTCATATATGTATAAAATAGATTAAAAAACTTGCAAGTACATGTCCTAATGTTTTAATTGTGATTATCTCTAATACTATGGATATTTGTTGTTGTTGTTAGGTGTTATCGAATCAGTTCCGACTCATAGTGACCCTATTGCAACAGAATGAAACACTGCCCGGTCCTGTGCCATCCTCACAATCATTGCTATGTTTGAGCCCACTGTTGCAGCCACTGTGTCAATCCATCTCTTTGAGGGTCTCTCTCTTTTTCGCTGACCCTCTACTTTACCAAGCATGATGCCCTTTTCCAGGGATGGGTCCCTCCTGAAAACATGTCCAAAGTACATGAGATGAAGTCTTGCCATCTTAGCTTCTAAGGAGCATTCTGGCTGAACTTCTTCCAGGACAGATTTGTCCATTTTTCTGGCAATCTATAGTATATTCAATATTCTTTGCCAACACCATAACTCAAAGGCATCAATTCTTTGGTCTTCCTTTTTCATTATCCAGCTTTCGAATGAATATGAGGCGATTGAAACCATGGCTTGGGTCAGGTGCCTATACCTTAGGCATAGTTGATAATTTTCTTCTTTTATTCATTTCTACCTTTTTAACTTGATATATAGATTTTTTTTCTCTTTTATACTTCTATATTTTACAAACACGTAGAATATTTCTCAGCATCTACGACAATTTTTTAATGGAGGAAGATATAAAATTATAAAAAAATCAAAAAGATATACAAAACAAAATCAATTTATCTTGGTTATAGTGATAGTTTCATAATGTCAAAACTTATCAAATTATATATTTTAAATATGTGCAGTTTATTTTGTAGCAATTATACATCAATAAAGCATTTAAAAATATATATAGTCTAAAACTATTGCCCAATTAAAAAAATAGAAAAAACTCTCACCTTTTCTTTCTAAAAGAGAAAAATACATACTTAAAAAATAGAGTGTTCACTTTTTGCTAGCTCAATGCTCATTTCATTTAAAGTATTATAAAACATTTCTTTGTTGGCATCTGGCACAGTAATGAATCTACATTATTTGGGGTTGAACATTCTTTGCAAGAGTAGGGTAGTGGGATAGTGGGATGGAATATTTCTACTTATTAAGATATGTTATTTCCTAACAGGAAATGGATATCATGCCCAAGGAGCTAACTACCTTTTGGAAACATTCAGCTATTTTTTTTTTTTTAAATCAAAAGAAGGTGATTTCTTATGATTAACAAATTTAAGCAAGCAAGCATGCATAATGTAAATTTTCAGAAGGAAACCACTTACTCAGATATTACAGTCTCTCATTAACACATTCTGTACTTCAGCAGTAATTTTATTGATTATGTGAACTGTTAAATAGTCCATCTGCAATGCAAATGTAACTTTAAAGTAAAAAACCTGACACCAATTTATTTTCCTCAAGGAATTTCAGAACTAAATGAAATAAAACACTTGATTTGAGACAGCCAGTCTTTTCTGATAAAGCTTTCAAATATCCGGCATGTTAAAAATGCGTCACTAGGTACATGAAAGATGATACCAGACAAAGAATGACACTGTCTCAATCATTTTTTAATAAAGGAAAATATACAGCTCTCCTGTATAGCTTCACACTGCTTGACTGGCAGGCAGTACTAATATGTGCTCAGAGATATGATGATGTATCTGCTAGTCTGAGCTGCGAGGAGACCTCTTGCACAGATGCTCCCATATGACAGCTGGCTGTGTAGTCCTTTCTGCCTCACTTACAAGGCTCACACTCTAAAATCCAAGAAGCTCATTTTTAAATAATAATGCATGGCACAGGCCTAAGGGTGAATGAAAATTCTCATCCCCGAGGCAGGTGATGAGCTGATTATAATAAAAAGTGCTTAATTATTTATTGGTAGTTGCTTTAAAAATTACTCAATCTTGTTTTGCTGGGGGGTATAAACTGAGATGGGAGAGAAGAGCTAGAGAGGTGAACTAGGGGACACTGGGGTTGAGGGTTTCATATGCCACACAGATACTTTTTGACTTTATCCTGTAAGCGCTGTGGAAACACAGAAATTTTTCAACAGGAGATTGAAAGAACAATTGGCTACTGTGTGGAAGACAGATTTGAGGGGTCCGGGAAAGGAGACAGGTAGTAGGTAAGATAAAAGACTATGAAGGCCTGAGTGAGAAGTGAAAGTACAGGTAGAAAACGGAGGGAAGTCCCAAAATATTTAGAAGGTAAAGCATATAGGAAAAACATTTAGGAGAATTTGGTAACTGATGGGATATGAGGGTCAAAAGTAAAGAATTGAGTTTTCTGCTTTGTATAACTAGGTGGACAGTAATGCTCTTCATGATAGAGAAATCACAGGTGCTGATGCAGGTTAGAAGGGGAGACATAAGTGGCTGACTGACCTACCTTCCTAATGGATATACGCAGTCCCAGAAATTTTACAAGAGGACATTGTATGGACAAACGTACAATAAACAATGGCAGTAAAATTACAGGCAAAGCTCTCCAACTAAATCACAAAGGGCCAGGAAAACATGAAAACCTTTCTGTGAAGCTGATGTCAGGGACATGGACAAAGACGGAATAATTAGATTGTATGAATTCTATTTGTTATGTTGCAAGGAGAATGGTTTTACTTGCTGTAATAATGAGCTCTGCTACAATGGGCATTCTCTTCGTACTTTACCTATTCGTTCATTAGATTAGGTTTTGTTTTTTCCTTTTACAAAGTAAATACACAATAAGATCAAATAAATTTTGATGATTGCCAACAGATGGTGAGGGGCTCAACCTCAGGACCATCTGATCTTTTGCTTTTCAGTCCTTTCCGGCTGCTCTTTCTACTTAATTACCTTCCCCTCACTTCCTAATCCCTTCCAAGTAATTCTACACCAAGATTGGGTTTAGCACTCTCTATTAATTTTCCACAGCCTACACTGCTTTCTGATAAGATATTCTTTCTTTGTAGCTGTGCTGCTAATGGATCTAAACAGTCTGGTTTTAGCAGAACATTTCAATCCTACTTGAACCATGTCTTTGCTCAATTTACTAATTCAGTTTAATGCTGAGGATTTAAAACTCACTCTTACAATTTAATCTCATTTCACATCTGACACAATGGATCAACCAACAGTGATTTTATATAATCAAAGAACTGTTTTAACTGACCTATGTTTTAAATCTTCTTATATGAAGCATCTATATTTTTCAATCATTAAAACAAACTTACTAAAGTAATATACATTTCACTAAGAAATTTCCTTTATCGCATGAATGCATGTACACGTTTTTATGAATAAAGTAGAGAAAGTATTGCTGTAATAGGTATTTTAGGGAAGCACAGAAAGGGTGGGAATTAAGGCAATTTTCTATAAACTTTATATGATACACACAGCATACACACACACACACACACACGACACAACCAGATGGAACTTATTTTTCTATCTACATATGTAGATAGAAACTTTTTTTCTTTTGACAAATACTTTTTAATGTCTAGTTCAATATGAGAAGACTGTTTGCATGTCCTGTTCAATAATCCCTAACAGCTCTGCTTTACGGAGGTAGACTAACAGAATTTTGTTGATTGAAAAATTCCATGTTATAGATGTGTTCTCATGTTTCTATTGCATTTAGCGGTAGTTTGTTTAGCCAAGTGCTTGTTCTTTTGACCCAGAAATTGTACACCAATAACTTTATGTTGTTAAGCATTTGTAATACAATAAGGTTTAGTCTTAAAAATAAATATCACCTATCTTTTGTGGGTGCCATTTAGAAAGAATCACTATATGTGCATCTTCTTACAGTAACTATGTTTCTAATGGCAAAAATACATATTTTTTTCCTTACAACATGGTCTAAACTCAAGCCAACTACAATCATGCTCAATCACAGAAACATCTACCTATTCTAATGCTAACAGAAAAACTGTGTTGAAGTTATGGTATTTGGTCTCCTACCTGAGGATTTTCAAGGGAACGTTGACTATAGCAGATTATTGCATCATGTGCTGATATAAAAACCTAACTCTTGTGTGGATGCAACTCCACTGTACCCCTCTTATTTATTTTAGTATATAGTGATCATTTCCCCCTACGATTAAGTATTCTTTGAGAACATGATTTTTAATAACTGGCTTGCTATCTATCATATGGATGTGCCATATCCATTGTAACCAACCTCTTATTATTAGACATTTGGTTAATTTCTCATGTTTTGTTATAAGTAAGGCAATGAATGATAGCTGTTGGACCTGAGCTATGACGTGAGGGTCAGGTGATGTTTGTTTTGCATATATATTTACTGCTGGTGTAATTTCTCCTTCACAGCTTTTACCATTCTTATGCTGATAAGGTATAGGAGGGAGAGGAAGGTAACTTCATAA
This sequence comes from Trichechus manatus latirostris, assembly GCF_000243295.1. Classification (NCBI taxonomy): domain Eukaryota; kingdom Metazoa; phylum Chordata; class Mammalia; order Sirenia; family Trichechidae; genus Trichechus; species Trichechus manatus. Next base: position 5,968,854 of record NW_004444092.1, read on the forward strand.
TAAATATTTAGGGGTTGCCTTCAATGGAAGAGAAGGCGGGACGGCATCATTTTTAAAACAACCTTTTGGTGTTCTCGCAGACTGCTTGCTATGGCACCTCCTGTTCAGAGGGTTGGATTGGCGCTCAGTCACGTGAGACAGTTTAAAGAGTGTATTTGCTGTGGCTTTTTTCAGAGCTGCGGCGTTCTGGTTCTTTCTGGTGGCATCCTGCTGCAAATAGCTATGGAATTTTCCGAAGTTAGAAGACTTCTGTGATCCATGTGTTTGTCCTTCGGACCTGCGTAGCTCTCCCTCCAAGCTTAGGTGGCCCTGGACAGCTGCACTGGAGGACAAATATGCACTGCTGTGACTTGGGCAGTGGAAGGAAAACCAGGGCTGCACAGTTTTATGAGAAACTAAACATGGATCCTCCTTGTTCAAAAGTGTTTAGAAAAATCAAGGATTCATTTCCTAGGATATGTTTCTAGATGTGAAATAACAACTTGTCAAAAGTATAAACATTTTTAAGGCCTTTGATATACTGATAAGTTGCTCTCCAGAAACATTGCACCAATTTATACTCTTATCAACTGTATAGAAGCCCTGGTGTTGCAGTGGTTAAGTGTTCAGCTGCTAACCAAAAGGTTGGCAGTTCGAATCCACCAGCCGCTCCTTGGAAACCTATGGGGCAGTTCTACTCTGTCCTATAGGGTCGCTATGATTCAGAATCGACTCTATGGCAACGGGTTTTTTGGTTTATCAACTGTATATGAGTGATCTTTTTCCTAAATCCTCATTGACACTAGATACTATTATTTTTAAAGAAGGCTAGCCATAGATGGGGTGAAGTTTTACTTTGTACTTCTTTAGTTACTAGTGGAGTTAAATATATTTTGCACGCTTAATGGTCCTTTGTCTTTTAATTTTTATTTGTATTTTTTGCCTCTCCCCACCCTTTTTGGTGCAAGCATCTTATTTGTCTATTTTGGTGTTTAAGAACTCTTTGTACTTTATATTTTGTGGCCTTATCTATAGACAAAATGCTCAAACCATATAAAGTAAGGTATGTATTTTTCAGCAGAAAAAAATGATGGGAAGAGTGTGAGAAGGATAAATAGGCAGCAGACATACAAGGCATTTGGATGGAATTAAGTTTCCATTTTATTCAGAAAATTATGGCTTTTGGGATGTAGGTTGTCATGGCTATGCTACTTACTGCCCTTCTTGCCCGTGTCCCCTTTTAAAGTTGCCCCATCCATAGCTTCTGGTGCCTAGGAGGCCATGTTTTATACCACATGACTCTTGTGACCACAGCTGAGGGGATGCTTTCTCTAAGGTCACCAGTTAATAGGCTGCCCAGGGATTTATGAACTGCACCGGAATCTCTCTCTTAGGAACCAGAACAGCAAGAAAAGAAAAAAATATTGCCTATTAATAGCAGACCTGAAAGAACAAGCATGCAGAATGAGAATGAATCAAACTCCTACTCCTGATATCACGGTCGTCACCTTAAAGAGAGTGCCACACTCTTGCTTTAGCAAGGCTTCGCCTGTTATCCTTCACGCTGTTATTACTCTATGTATGCCCCTGTCACTCGAGGTTGCTTGAGTGTATCCCTCTTATTTGCAACTAAAAGAAACAAGGTGGTTCTAACGAAAAGTACCTCTAATATAGATTTTTAAGTATTTTAGTTAATACGACTCTATACATCTCCCAGCAGAGCCATTTTTATAGTTAGTTCTTTCACTCAACCATTTGTTCAACATAAAATCATTGAGCATACAGTTCTGGGATAGGCAGCAAAGGAGATGCAAAGATGAATCAGAATATCTATCATCTAGAAGCATATAGCTCAGTCACACTTTCTTACATAGTGTGGTCTTCATTACTGCAGATTGCCAGATCAATGGTGACCAACTAGTTGCTAGGCAACGTGAAAGACAGGCACACATAGCTGTTGCAGCTTCATTCTGATAAGAATTCTTCTTTGAAATATTTGTCAAGAACTGTGAAGGATCGCAGAATTTTCCTACTTGGAAGTTCAGATGTTAACCTGCCACAGTTTCACATATGCTGGCAGAAGACACGTTACTCCTAGGTCAATGAAAAAGGACTTCTTTACTCATGGCACAGCAGCAGCATGAGCTTCAGCTTTGGTTTATTTCCCTTTGCCCCCAAATTCCATGGGAGCAATGCAGAGTGACCCCGGTGGAGATGTCACAGCTGAGGAACACTAAAAACGGGCTGCACGCAAACCTGCCTGACGTTTGACCTGGAGGGAGACATTACCATTAATATACCAACCAAACCCGCTGCCATTGAGTTGATTCCGACTCATAGTGACCCTATAGGACAGAGCAGAGTTGCCCCATAGAGTTCCCAAGGAGCGACTGGTGGATTTGAGCTGCCACCCTTTTGGTTAGCAGCCTAACTCTAAACCACTATTAGACTGGGCAGTAGAAAAATCTGCCCTATGCTCTGAGGGAAACGCTATCTTTCTCTTCCAAGGCTGTTCACTATCACTATACAAACATCCTTGAAAAGATAGTCCAGAACAAAGCCATCGGTGCCTCTGCTCACAACATAGGCAGAAATGCCAGAAACCTAATGACGTTCTTACTGGAAGTACTTTTTTAAAAAACTGTCAAATTTTTGGCTCTTATATCTATTTACTAAGTATCACTGATTATCTGGTATCTCTCCTTTCTGTCATATCCTGCTTGCTAGGTTTATTAAGTAAAAAAACAGAAAAAAAATATAATTTGTTTTTATTTTACATAAAATAAACCAAATTATTCTAGCTTTAGCAAAAAAGAAAGTTATTGGAAGGATAATGGATTATTTCATAAATTTAAGAACAATCGACAGTCTGGTACTGCCTGGGACGTCCTCTACAGAAGTTCATGGTTGTCTCTAGAGGGCTGTCATTAGCATGTCTCAACTTCGGTGGCTGCCAATCTCTGTTTCTCTCCACTCCGAGTTTCCAGTTCTCCAAAGAAGGAGTTGAATGAATGGCCCAGCTTGGCTAAGACATTTGCTCCAAGATTTTCACTTATTTCCAGGAGGGAAGGCCCACCAAAAAACAGATCTAGAAAATCGTAACTATTCTCAAAGATGGAGGGATAATTTCTTGGGAGCCTTAGGGACCTTCCCAATTGCTTTCTACTAAACCCAGGTTTGTTGTGATTGATATTTCACTGCTCATAAGAAAAATACAGTAATTATCTTGAGCACTATTTCATTTTAGCTTTTCTTTTATCAGTTAGGTACAGTTTTGCTTTGCGTGCCATTTTCTTGGCCATTTCTACTCATTACCCAAATTTGTGGAGTCATTTTGTGAACTTATCTGAGCTAATTTGGTGATTCAACAGTTTTTGGTATATGTGGTTGTTGAAGACAGATGGATTTATTCTTTTATGCTAATTAACACATCCTCTGGTGTAGATTTCAACAATGCTCTTTGAAATGCCCAAGTAGTTACCTCTAAAGCTGTCGATTTAGCTAATTAGGGTGTTTCCAAGGTTGCTTAATCAGCCCTAAAGTGTGAACTAAAGTTAACTTACTGCTCACATGCAGATACATACATGAGACCTCTTGTGGAAGTATTTTTAGAGTAAATTACCAGAGACAATATACTAGGTCAGAATTTAGGCATTTAGTCATGCACTCATGCTAATTCCCATACTTCTTTGTAATTAACATTCCTCCTGACTAGATTAATTGGGTTTGCAATAAGTAATCACATTTATAATACTGCAACTGTTCCCGAATTAATTGCTTATATGTTCAATGAGCCATTACATGTTCTCTTTTAAAGCAGTTTAGAGAGCCCACGATTTTAAAGCAGTGGTCCTAAACGTTTTGTTTAGAGGGGCATGGAATCCTCCAAAAATATGTCAAGAATATGATAAAAGCAATCAACTAGTGGTCCCAAACCTTGAAAGTAAATGAGCATCACCTTGGGTACTAATTAAAAATACAGATTTCAATTAGCAGTTCTGGTCAACAGCTATTATGTTGGGTGTGGAAAAACTTTGAGAAGTACTGCACAGCCCCCTAGAAAAATGTGCATGCCCATATATTTCCAACTTGGCCAATGATTTTAGGGGAGGTTTTCAAAACCCTGTTGCTTTAGTCTATTACAATTTTTCTCCAGACTGGCTGTATATTAGAATCACCAGGGGGAGTTTTTAAACAATATTTTAGATCAATTAAATCATAATGGAAGTGGCATAGGGCGACCAAACTATTTGTGTGTGTTTTTTTAACCCAAAATGGAGACTAGAGAGTTTCCTCATTGTATGAATCTGTTTTACTGAATTAGACTCACTTGATAGATACCTAGGAAAAGTGATAATAAAAAGAAGTCCAGTAACCCTATAAATCCTACAAAACACACAGTTTAATTTGTGTTTTGGTGAGAAGACACATCATTTTTGGCATTGATTGCTCTTTCTTTCTTCAAAGGTTCAAAGGATTTAGTGGACTTTGTACTGTGTTTGATAGATAGCCCTTCCAAGTTTGAAAGAAGAAAAGCAAGGCTGTTTTTATAATTTATGGTGGCAAGGTGACTGTGTATTGTGATAAGAAAGTCTAAGAAAACATGTGAAGGTTAAAACTGATCATAATACATTATGTTTTAATAGCATGCCCAGCAGTAACTAAAAGTGACTATTCATTATGAATAACCCAGAGAAATGGTTAAAGGGACAATTTTCTAGATGTTATCTGATGCAATTTCTTTTGATTAGGAACAAATTTTATCATGCGGAGCAAAGTAGTAGATAGAAACTTTAATTTAGTTGCATTGATAAAGTTTTAGAAATGATTTTATATTTCTACATTACAAAGGAAAGTAGACCTATAATCAATGATAGAAAAACCATTTTGGAAATAACTATAATCAAAGCGTCTCCTATGTTTCTTTGAAGTGGATCCACTTATAATATTACTCATATAGACATTCAAAGCACTGGCAATAATAGGTGATGTAATGATGTTTAATTTAAAACCCTTGAGTAAATTCATATAGGCCAAGAAATTTCCACAAGGACATGAATTTAATAATAATGATCATTTCTTGTGCTGATAACTCTTGAGTTAGGATTTCCACTGCCACAGACAAAGTTTTAGAAAATCGAACTTTAAAAATTAAGTGTTGAGCTTTGGCTGATTCAACATGTATGAGTTACAGTTGATTTCTGAAAAAGAACTGTCTTCCAAGAAAGCAAAATGGCCATTTCAAAGCTCAGAAAGCTTTCCCTCCCAAATTGGATGCACCTAATAGCGTAAGGGAGAGACCAGCTAGATGCAAATTTGTTCATTTTGTCGGCCACTTTACTTTATTCTACGGTTAATATGGAATTGTTAGTTTTCTTTTGTAAAAAATTGAAAATATTTTCAGACTTTTGATAAAAGCTGGATACTTTTTTATTGGGTCATGGAGAAAGACTCACCCAAATTATGAAAGTTTGGAAGTTTGCTGGGATCTATCTGCCGTAGGAGAAATTGGAAGTGTAATTGAATTGTAGATGTGCTCTCATTCCAGGCCACTGATAGCAGAAAAGACAGCACTTGTAAGAAGGTGGTTAGTTTCCTCGGCAGTGGAGTAGTAAAGGAGTTGAAATGTTTTTAGGGAGGATCTAAAAAGACCTGGTGGTGCAAAGGTTAACCTTACAGCCATTCTGTTCTGTCACCTGGGGTCACTATGAGTCATAATCTACTCCACGGCACACTACAACTGGGAGGATCTAGCTTTATGGGGATAAGGATTATAATGATTTTCATTTCTTGAGTGCCTACTGTCTACCAACCTTATAAATTGCTATACATTCCTATCCCTGATCCTAACGACAGTACTGTGGGTAATGTTATTATTATCCCCGTTTTACAGATGAGGAAGTGGTGGAGACAGGATTCAAACCCAGAGAGCTCAGCCCCTGTTCTTTCTGTCACATCCTATTCTTTCTCTTCCATATATCCCTGTAAAGTGGCCACCCATTCATTGCTTAAATCCTGAAAGGTTGCTCACTGCATTCTGGAACAACATTTGTGGTGTTGGAATGCTCTAGTCATCCAAAAGGCCATTCTTCTTTTGAGCTTGTATTTGCTTCCATATGACTTCCATTTACCAACCCCATGGGACAGATATTAAGGACAGATCAGAGAGGATAAATAAAAAAGGAAGCACTAAAGACATGAAGGTAGACCTCTGTGGAAGGTAATGAGAAGTCTGCAGGTCTTAGTTAGGGAATAAGCAGAAGAAGCTGTTCTATTTTCTCCTAAATGTGAGTTTTCATTCTCTGATGGTGTGCTTGTGGCAAAGTATTAGAGGTCTGGGGTGTTCTATTATCCAGCCAGTAGGGGGAGCACTGAGCTTGAACTGCTGCCCTCTAGGGAGAAAAAGGGCATCCGCTCAGCACAGTGGTTAATGAGCAGGTGATCTTTTTCTGCCTGGCATTAATAGATTTCATATTTGTTTTATTGTTTCTGACTTTGTTCATCCTGTTTATGGTCAGTTAAGCCATGGGACACTAAAAACAGTGCTGCACTAGGGGAAAAATATCACTTTGGTGGTAAAATGCATTTGTGTTCAGAATTTCTTTATGCGGTAAATTGCAGTCCCACGAATGCCTTTCTAGATTCCAATTAGGATTGTTAATTCTGGCCAAGATTACTCTTATACTTTGGGCTCAGAATAATAGCTCTGCTTGAGAGTAGCCAGATAAAGTGACATTTGGTTCTGTGAAGTAATTGGAGGGTCCTTGAAAGACATGCTCCAAAGACGTGTCCTTACAACCGTTATGATGCCAGGACTTGCAGTCCTTTTAGGTTAAAGCTTCTCTTTAAAATAACTAAAATATGTATATTTTACCTAACAGGAATAACTCATTAATGCCAACCAATCACTGCTGAGTCGATTCTGACTCATGGAGACCCCATGTTTGTCAGAGTAGAACTGTGCTCCATAAGGCTTTTGATGGCTAATTTTTTGAAAGTAGATTGCCAGGTCTTTCAAGGTGCCTCTGAGTGAACTCGAACCACCAACCTTTTGGTTAGCAGCCGAGCGTGTTAGCCATTTGCACCACCCACAGACTCCAACTCATTAACTGACTTCCATTATTGAGGTCTATTAACCTGAAAAATTTCTGTGGACAGATGCATTTGGATGGTGCAAAATTCAGGGCTGGCTCATAAGGTGATTTGTTAAGCTTTGCTAAAGCACAGGGCAGAGGGTCCAAAACTGGGAAGTGGAAGAATCAAAAACATATCTTTGTCCATCTCTTTCTGTGATTTGAGTTGGTGCTGGTTAGTTCCTTTAAGTCTTAGGATAGGAGAAGCAGCATGTTCTGAGGCCCAAGATCAGCTACGTAAGTCATAGTTCAGAAAATTCCCAGCATTAATGGAGTGAATAATATTTCTTTTGTGCAGTGGTTCATACATCTTTTTTGGTCGTGGATCCCTTGGAATATCTGAAGAAAGTTGTGGATCCTGTTCTAAGAAATATACACACAAAATCAACACACACAAAATTTAACACGCTATTTCAGGAGTTCATTGATTTCCCACCTCCCTGAAGCACATCATGAAAACTTGCTTAGAGCAGTAATCTCTAAAATGGAGGTGCACCCACCTCAAGGGTGTAAAAAATGATCCACTGGCATATGAGAGCCTCTATTTATGCTTGTTTTCTTTTTTAAATTTTTATTTCTATGCATGTTTCATATTACACAAAATCTATTAGTAGTATAGTACAGGCATAACATTTACATATAAGGAAACAAAATGAGTTGTAAGAGCTCAAATTTTTACTGGTAGGGAGGCACAACTGAAAAATTAATAGACTACCAATTTAGAGAGTGGTGCTCATTACATTTAACTTCTAGGCTCACCTCTTCCTAAACTGCAGAGACAGTCATAGGAAATTAAATCAAGAGGTGACTGCCAGTGATTGGAAATTTTGGGCTTAATAATGATGACGAGTAACATTTGTCCACACTTTGCTAAGTACTTCCACACATGCTTCATTTGATCCTCCCAGCAGTTCCGTGAGATACGTAGAGCAGGTATGTGAATGGAAATTGGTAGGGACAGTAGGTATGGGAATGGAAATTTCTGAAAGAAGATACGTTAACCAAATTCTCAGATAACTTACGAGACTTTCCCAGGGGCCCTTAGCTAGCCAGTGGTAGAGCTGATGTTCATAACCTTGGCTGCTGACCACAAATTATGTGCTCATTTCACTGAACTGCAGGGATAAGTCAATCATTATGGGCTGTCTATGGTCCCATTGCTGCAGTTACTGGTGCTCCCCCAGGATTCTGAGCTGTCGAATCCCTGGCTGATCCAAGCACAGGGATAGAAAACATATGTTAGCTTCTTGATCAGAGGGCTAGGAAGCTGAGCTAACAATTCAGCATTAGCTGTCTCCTGTTGGTACTGTGATACCAACATATTTCAAAACAGATAGAGGGCTCTGGAAGGGTTTAGATACATCCATGTACAAAAAAGATTTACAATAGGTTATTAAATGGGAGTTCTGAGGCTGGCTTCTCGGGAAGTGCCAACCACTCTTTCTCCCAAATTTCCCCTGGTGCCACTGTCAAAGGCAAAGTACTCAGCTAGATAGATTTTTGTTCTGACCCAAAATGACATTTCCAACTTTTCTTATATATAATCCAATTTCTAGACTTCCTTTTCAGTGATATTAAGTGCAATAGCATAAAAAATTCTTTTGGCATTAAAGATAATAAATGTGTTCAGCATTGCTCAGGTGTCTTTGCTCTTTGCCAGTGCATTAGCTTTATTGATTGTAGAATTTTAAATGACCCTTTTTACCAGACTTGATTAATATCTCCTCCCCAGATCTTGGCTACCTGCTCCTTCTCTCTCCCAGTGCAATCTTCTTCCCTTTCACACTTGCACAAGTTAGAGGCGGCTGACCTTCACACAACCAAGGGTCAAGAAATGTTGCCAGGAGTGCCCCTTGGGCCTGGTAATTAGCCTGTAAAGAGGGAGCCGGTCCTGGAAGAGTCAAGCCTAGGTACATGCTCTATGTCCATTTTTCTGGCCCAGGTCTTGGGAACACTCACAGTGGAACCTCCTGGTTGGGTAAGTACCAGACCGTTCTTATATGTGACTTCTGGAAGAGAAGCTTTTAGCTAAGTAGAGGGTTTGTAGGAGAAGTGAGATTTCCAGCAAGAGATGGTCAGCTCAACCCAAATACCACTGTTGCTGCATGAGACTAAGGTTAATTTTTTTGAGATTCGCTCTAATTAATTAATGTTGTCCTTGCTATCCTCAGAGAACCCTTCGTTTAAAATTCTGTTCACACATTATTTTATTCTGTCTCTGCAAATGAAATGTGAGATCCCTGAGGATTATGCTGCCTAGTACAGCTTTGTACGCCCCTCCCCAGTGTCCAACAGAGTGGCTGGCACATGCGGGTGATGACCCTTTACCTGGGCTTGTCCTTCTCTCTCAAGAAATGGGTGAGTGGGAGGTTGACCGTCCTTTCCCTGCAGATGACCACTCCTCAACCAGGATTATTTCCACTTGTTGACTGCTTATTTCTTTTCCTATTTTAAAAGTAAATTTGTTGCAAATTATAAAATAGAGCTATATCACTACAAATTTGGGAAATTTAAGCATAAAAATCATTCCTACATTACTATACTAATTACTACAGTATACTATACCATTACTATACTAATATACGAATGTAACTATTCTTGGCATTTTTAATACAAATAATTTCCCTAGTGTTTTTTATATGCATGTTTAATACAGTTCTAATGATAGTGTGATTGGATAGTTTATTTTAAATACACTGTAATATTCCATTCTAAGCATTTTTTCCTTTTGTTTAATTATCCTCATAAACGTTATTGGAATTTCAAAATTCATTTCACTAGTTTTCTGTTGTTATCTATTAGCAGTACCATAATTTGTTTCCTCATTTTTGTCTATCAGATGTGCTGTAACTTATTTCCTCATTGTTATCTATTTGATATACCATTATTTATTTAACTATGTCGCTGTTATCACACAGCATTGATTAAGTGACTATTAAGTGACTATTAGCTTAGGAAATCTGTCAACTTGCATTCAGTTTGACAAAGGGCATTATTATTATCTGGCATGGTGCTTGGCCCGTAGTTGGTACTCAGTAAATGGTGGTTTTCTTCCTTCTTCTTCTGTTTTTCCCTTCTTTATACCAACTGACTGTCGAGTCTTGTACTGCGAGCCTGAGAGCATAGTTTATATTTAACCCAGAGATTTCAAACTGCTTATCATGAAATTAACCCTGGCCATCTCAGTTACTAATTATTGGGAGCACAGTATTAGTGGTACGGTCCCTGAAGTTTAGTTTCTTTATACTGTTTGGTCAGGGATATTGTTTTTTTCTTGTCAGACACAGAATGTTAGAGCTACAAAGGCCTTTGGAACTTGCCCTATCCAGTGGTCTCCCAATTGGTGCACATTAGAATATTCCAGGGTGCTTAAAAAAAAAAATACTGATTCTTACTAACTCCAAGTCCTTTGGATGAGAACTGGGAATCTTTAAGAACCCCAGTGTTCTCATTCAGGTGGTAAAAGGACCATAATTTGTGGCTGCTACTTGGTTAGTAGACCTTGGTAATTTTTTAGGGTTAATGTTAGATTTTCATCAAGTTCATTTTTTTGCTTTTAAAACTAATTGAATCTTGCGATGACTTATAATGGGAGATAAACATTACAATCACAATTATGTTCTACAACAGGAAATAAATGCTAAATGAATCTTAACATTTAACTTGACACATTGCTATGTTTAAGTGTATTAAAGATGTCATTGAAAGTTGCAGGGGAGGAAAATGAACTTGATTTGGCAGGTGGGTGTTCATGGTACTATTATCCACAACTGTCTACTCTGATTGACAGCACGCACATTACCTCTTAACAGGCAGTATACTCAGCTGCATCAGATTCAACTGTATGGCATTTTCACTGAATATTTGAAACTGTTTTAGTTAATAGTATTAATTGTGCATAGACCAACTTTCATCAACTGTTTCAAAGTGCTTAATGGATAACAAACCAAAATGTTGCATTAAGTATTATACATATTTCAGTAGGACAAATATTTAACAGTATAGAGAAGGAATTGTCCCTATCTTATAGATATGGAAACTGAGGTTCAGAAAGGGGAAGTGGTCAAGGTCACTCAGCTGAAAGGAGCTGGGTCAGAATTGGAGCTCAGATCTCCTGGGTCCTTGTTCTCACTGCTCTTTCTACTCTACCAAACTACCCTTTTTACATGGCTACTATCTAAGAAGAAGCACTGGGACTAAAGGCTGGTAGAGCTGCTATAATGCACATCTATATGCATAGAGCATTTAAACAAGGAATTTTACTCAATATTTTCTTTTGGAAAACCAGACATGCTTTATTTCACTTTTTTCCACAATTTATTTAAACATCTCACATATACAAAATAGGTACAATTTTTTTTTTTCTGCTTGTTTAAGAAACAAGGCTTCTTTGGAACCACGAAAGAGGTTGGAAATGAGACTGGCAAAGAACAAATGCTGAATTTAAAGAAGAAGACAATGTTGGGCAAATCATCCACATACTTTTACTTGGGGATAAGATGGAAAATACTGATGCTAAATCAAACGGGGGAAAAAACACAACTGCAATACAACTCAATACAGAGAAGTATTTCTTCTCAATTTCTTCTAGCACCATCAACATTCTTCAAGTATCTGAAATACTATTAATTAGCACCTTTGTATTATAAACAAAACAAAACAAGTACCTCAGTTTATCTCTGTCTAGGTCAGCACCTAATGATGTGGATCACACTCACAGGAAAATGTTTTGAGGTAGTTTAAACCTTTGGAAGTTTGGGTTTTAAACTTCCCTCTGTGGAAGATATTCAACAGCCACAAGTGGTGCAAATGTTCATGGTTTTTATTTGATTTTGTAAATTTTCATTTTGGTTTTCTTACAAAGGTTGACATTTTCCACAACAGGTGCAAGAGTGTTGAAAAATTTTCAAATCTTTTGGGGACAGGGAGAAGGGGAGGGAGTTTATTAAATTGTATTGCACAATGCTCTTATCAATCCTTCTTCTCTTTTTGCCCACAATGTAAGCAAGTAGATGTGCAGGAGAAATGGAAGGATCAGCTTTTTCAGTTAAAAAAAAAAAGAAGAAATGGCAAAGAGAGAAAGTTTTTTCAGATTTCTTTTTTTGTTAATTTAGTTTGAGTTCATTTATTTGAAACAGACTGGGCCAATGTCCAAACCGAATTCTTGGTCAGCGCCACCAATGTCCAAAGGTGCAATATCAAGGATGGGCAGGCGAGATGGCTTATTTGTTTTGTATTCGATGATTGTCTTTCCCCATTCGTTTGTCTTTCTCTGTTTAAAAGAGAAGAAAAGCAATACATAAAGCAACACCATTTCTAAAGCTAGTAACAGCTGAGGCTTAAATTTTAAAAGCACCACTTTTTGGCCTGTCAGTGTCATTCTGAAAATGTGTGTTCCAGATGTGTGTTCATCTTTGAAACAGCTGCATCAAGGGTATCTTTAGAGGGAGGGCTTTCCAACCAGTCTAATAGTGTTTTAAATGTTTCAACACACATGCCAAGTGGTTTATATCTAGAATATCCTTTTCAGGATTTGTGTGTGCATGTGTGCGCATGAGAGAGAGTTGGGTGGATATGTAGTATTGCTATTAGTAAATTTTAATTTTTTTTCAATTTAAGTCATATTATGGAGAAGCATAAAGAAACAATTAAATGTAAGCTATAATGACAAGTGAAGGAAAACACATATTACTATAAATTTTAGCTTGGACCCTTTTAGCCTCAAGTAATTTTAAGTTACGAGTATGTATTATTATTTACGAGCTCATGTTAAAGAAAAAAAAAAACTAATGCACAGACATGATCTATATATAAAAGTATTTTAGAAGGCAAGGTCTGACAAGAATACTTTGGATTTACTGCCAAAATTTGAATAAATACATTTATGAAAAAAAGTTTGAATAAGTTAGGTCTCCCATTCATTTGTTCACTTAACAGTCAAGCTGGAACTACTACCCCCTAGCCACTTTCCAAAATAAATGCTTTTCCCATATTTTACTAATACTTACGGAGCAGCCATCTACAAGAACAGTGTAAGTGAACCTGCTGTTGCCCTCAGCAACAAGTTCAACATCATTGGAGCCTTGCAGAATGATGGCTTTTTTAAGGTTGCCAGTCTCCTCATCCATGTATGCAATGCTGTTCTTGCAGTGGTAGGTGATATTTTGAGAGGCATGGTTGGCCAGCAAGCGCATGAAGGCAAGTTGGGTAGCCATGTCTTTGGAGGTCACTCCTTCTTCATTATATTCAATCTACAGAGAACAAGATGGGAATTCCAGCTGAGAGAAGGACTGGGCATTAATCAGATACTAAGAGTCAAATTAAAAATAATAAAAAGCACCTCAGTGCTACACTTATAGTCTGATATAGGAAAGAATAATAGACTAAGATCTGAATGTTAGGAAAATGATCTCTTTTAAGGAAACACAATTCACTTGTCTTTGAAGCATCAGTTGCCTAGAATGGACATGAAATTACCAGGCTGAGTCAAGGCCATCTAGAAAAGGAACCTGCTTCAGTTAAGTCTTTATGTTTCTTCTTTAGAATAAAAGAGCAAGGAGATAGATTCTGACATCTTTGTTTTTCTATAATTCAATAAAGCTGGTGAAAAAGATTGATTAAAAATTTAGAAAAGCTGCTTATGTTCAGAAAATGCATATGCATGTGTGTGGGGCCATTGGCTGGCCAGTGCTCCTTCATGCCAAACGACGTTAGTCAGTTTCTCCAATGATGATCAATTAAGTCAAATTTGAATAAAAATTTTGAATTACATGGATGTATCCAATCAATCCATCTTTTCATGTGCAATCCAGGGCAGAATTGGAACCCGAGAAAGGAGAAGAATTTTATTTAACGAGCCCATATTGGTAAACAATTAAAATGTAGCTAATTAAAAGGTAAACAATCCTAACAAAATATTTAGTAGAAGAAGAAATGTTCGTAGGACTTCTCACCTGGGTACCACCATTAATAGTTTCTCCTAACCAGATGTGCTTCTTGGCCTTGGAGCTCCTGTACCAGTTCTTGGCTGGGAAGTTCTCAGGTTGGGCCCGGATGCAGGTTTCACCGGTAGAGAAATCACAGTACACTTTGATAGCATCCATAGTGCATCCTTGGTTGGGGTCAATCCAGTAGTAGCCTTTTAAGAAAACAAGACCCATATAATAAAAACTCTCACTGAGCAGAGGATATGTGCTACTAATTATTACCCAAAGACTGACTCCAATAAGTTAACATTTTTAATTGTATTGTTACACTGTCTACTCCACATTTAATAGGAAAAGGGTTGCTATTTTCAAGATTCAACAGTTTCCTCCTCTCCTCTCTTCCCAGAAAAGTCAAATCAGGGTGCAGATTACTATAGAAAGGCCAAAACTATATATTAAGAGAAGCTTGAGAATGGGGGCTGGTTGGGAGAAGACAATGGTGCTTCATTAATTATGTATGACTTCGCAAAATGAAATTTCTACCCAAATACATTTTAATTCTAAAATTAAAATGCTGATAAGGCTCTGTCAGTGGGAACTGATTTTGAAAAGCTCAGCTTGTGAGGAGAGTCAGTCTGGTTTGTACATCCCGACCTACCGCTGCTCCACTCTGGGTGGCTGAGTCTCAAGTCACGGCAAGTGCGAGCTGGGTTCTTCTTAGAGCCTTCAGGAGTAAGAAGGGTCTCAATCTGGTTGTTGAGGGATTTCAGAGTGGCATCAACTTCATAATCCTTGGGTCTGAGAGAAGGCGGTGAGCGAGGCTGGTCAGCCCTGTAGAAGTCTCCTTCATAACCAAAGTCATAACCACCACCGCTTGCGCCAGGAGGTCCAGGAGGACCAGGGGGACCAGGAGGACCCTGCAGTGATAAAAGTGAGAAAGGGGAGGCTTTTTATTTCTTACAGTGAGAGACATCATTGACAGCAGACTTTCAACTGAGCTTCATACAAAAGCATGCTCTAATAAGTAAAAAAGAATCAAGTTCATGTAAATGAGTAACTACACTTGCAGGTGTAGGCTTAAAAGGCCCACTGCATATAGACAATTTTTAAATATTTTAGAAAACATACTGAAGTTATACTGTTTAATGCACTTTCACAATTGTCCAGCTTTAGTCTGAAGAAACTATTTCTCAGGTGAGTGATGCCCTTTATTATTTCCCAGAATCGTACTTACAGCAGGACCTTGGCTACCCTGAGAGCCACGGACGCCAGCAGGTCCAACCGGACCAGAATGCCCAGGGCGACCGTCTTTGCCAACAGGGCCAGAGGGACCAGCAGGGCCCTAAAAAAGAATGACACCAAGTCTGTGTGAGCCAGCAAAAACATCTGCAAGGGAGCAGAGGCCTGGGGCTCACCGCCCGCCTTAACCTCTATTTCAGAAATAAACCATCTCTTAGGCTGACATACCCTAGGACCAGCAGGACCCACAGTGCCAGGAGAACCTTGATCACCATGTTGACCCTTTAAACAGAGAACAGGAAAATCACATTTTCAGAACACATGTCAATACAAAGATTTTTTTTTTTTTTCAAATTTAATGGCAAAACTTTAGTTTCAATGGACTCTGTATTGAGAAAATTGAAAATGTAAAGTAGGGCTCTTTTCTCTCATTATATCTATTATATTCAATTATTTTTTTTCTACAAGCTATTTCAGCAGTGCAATATTACTCATTCTCCTAATTATATTTATTTAAAATGGGGTTGAAGGACATTGTTGCCAGGAGATTTTAATATATGTATAGTTCCATTTCCCTTAACCCTCACCTTTTTGTGATGGGATGAAATAGTTTTATTTCCGAGAGATGAAATTAGCCAGGGAATGGAAAATGGATATGATGTAGGATGTTTTAGAACAACAGCAATGGAAGTTTGGGGAAGATAATTCTGAGTTGGCAGCCGTTAAGACTGGTATACATGCTGGATGGTCACATTTTACTTACAGCAAGACCAGGAAGACCCTGCAATCCATTGTGTCCCTTAAGGCCAGGAAGACCTCTGGGCCCCTTTTCACCAGGCTCTCCCTTATCACCTCGAAGACCTTGGGGGCCCTATAAAGAAAGAGAAGGACCAATAAGACATTTGTTTTTTTTTTGTTTTTAAAGACACTCACTTCTTCATAGATGCTATTTAATCAGTTTACAAATGTAACTCAAGACATGCAAAGAAATAAAAGCCAAAGAAATAAAAGCTACTCCCATCTTGAAGACTCTTCCCTTAATCTGCTTTAGTTGAGCTGTCTGTAAAGTGGCTAGGTGTTTGTGATTATTTAATACAAATAAACAGAAAAGACAAAATATATCAAGCTTTTTGTAGCAATTCTCAACATGGACTCAAATTTAAAAGGATAAATTCTAGCCTATATATTATTTATTTTATTAGGAGACAGTCTGAATTACTCCTCTAAAGATTATTTTGTAAACAAATCTTCACCATGTACATACATTAGGACCTCTTGGACCAACAGCACCAACGGGACCAACAGAACCAGCAGGACCCTGTGAATAGGAAAAGAAAAGCACAAATCATTAGTCAAGCCCAAGATACGCCCCTGTGCCCCTACAAGTCCCCAAGTGTGGGGAGGTGCAGTAAGTGACGCCCATGAAGATAACAACACTAAGGGGCTGGGATTTACAAACTTACAGGTTCACCACGGCTTCCTTGTTTGCCAGCGGGACCCACGGAGCCGTGAGGGCCAGGTGCACCCGCAGTGCCAACAGGGCCAGCATTGCCAGGGTAACCACGATCTCCCTACCAAAGACAGAATGAAGCTTAGCCTTGACCTAGCCTGTATTTTAATCACTTTTAAGTTAGAGAGACAAAGAGGTGTACTGACCTTGTGTCCAGGGATGCCATCACGGCCTGGGGGACCATCACTCCCCGGGTTGCCCTGTGAAGACACCATGCACATTAAGGTACTTAGAGAGGTCCTGCTGTCCACCAGCCCCTATGTTTTGGCTACTTTCCCTTCATCACTTCCAGCGCTCAATAGTGAACCTCCTTTCAGACTTAAAAAGTAGGAACAAAAAACTGCTAATCTAGGTTTTTTGAAGAGGTGTTTTTAATATTTTGGCCCAATTTTGAAGCATGCTAGTCAAAGGCTCACTCCCCAGCCCAAGTAATTTTTCATATTTTCAATACTAGGAGTGGTCAGTACATGCAGATATTATGGAGAAAACGGGTCACTGGAATCAGAGAACCTCAGGACATAAAGTTACAAATATATGAAATACTGCTCTATTTGGTTTTACAGACCAAGTGTTGGACTTACATCACGACCAGCTTCACCAGGAGCCCCATTAACACCAGGGCTACCCACAGCACCAGGGGGACCACGGGCACCGGCAGGGCCTGCGATGCCGAGAGGACCAGGTTCACCCTAAAGAGGCAGAGAAGATAAAACATTTCTCTTATTGGATTGAGTGCTAACCTCATCCTCCAAAAACAATCCCAGCCAGGAGATTCCAATTTGAAGTGAGAAGGTAAATTGAAGGTAAGTGGGCCACAAAATCAAAAGAAGTATCATTAATGATCCTGCTCCCCTGCCATACTCTTAGATGGTCAGCTTTATGTAGTTATGGAATATTGCTCTGTACAAGCTGAGCCTAGTTTTGCTCAGTATCTCAAGTGAAATGAATTCATAAAGTTGATAGAGTTTATGGAGATGAGATAGTTCCTAGTTGCTGTCATGTATGAAATTTAATGGAATGATTCAGAACTTCCAGAGTTTCATTCTTCCTACAGGATAAATGATGCTAGCATTTCATATTGCAGAGGAGTAAATGCAATTAGAGCTTAGATCGTTCTTAAGCATGTAAAAAGAACAAAATCATTCTGCATAATGTTAAGCTGTGTCTTTACAGAGTGTGTCTAAGTAAGGTAGTATTAAAGCTTCTTAGATAAGTGACATGTGATCTGTATAAAGAAAATTGTGATGAATAAAAAATCTTAAGTGGAGTTATTCAGTGATCAATCTGTCACATTTGAAGTGGCAGCTTTTAAAATCTTTTATTATGTTAATGAGACTCAGAATGGTGTTAGACACTCACCACAGCTCCAGCAACACCTGGTAGACCACGTTCACCTCTAGTGCCTGGGAGACCCAGAATACCAGGAGGACCAAGAAGACCTTGAGGACCTGGGGTACCAGGAGGTCCCTGAAAAAGAGGAAAAATATTGAATATTATTTGGTAAGACTCTAGGTGACAACACAAGACTGACTTTAGGATTGTGAGACTGAGCTGTCCTCAGTATAGGAAATGGCTAGTGGCCTCATATTAGAAGGACATATCCTTGGATATCTTTTCTCTAGTGATGACAACGAGCTTACGTATTGGCATGTATTTTTTTTTTTTACCTGGTTCTGCCTTAAGATGAATGGTACATCATTTAAAAAATATGTGGTTGAGGTTAAGGAAGTCATCTGGGGTGGTGGAGTAGAGTTTTTATACTATCTATTTTGACTTTGACCTTTAACCGAACCAGGTCTAATAAAGTTAAGTTTCAGAGTAGCAGCAATAGTGCGTCATGCATGTTAGAGGAATTGCCAACTTACTCATACTAATGGATTACAGTAGAATGGCCACAACAGTGAGATTCTGATGGCAATGGGATTCTAATTTTAGTACAAGTAAGGTGCTGTCAACAGCTTAAAGGTACATTTTGATAAAAAGTGAATCCCCTCATTTATTGTCATCCTTGTCTAATGCCTTCTGATCATCTGCTGAAGCTATGACACCTCAGTATCTGCTGTATTTAGATTTCCTGGCTCAGCTGAGCTCTACTTGAGAGCTCAACAAATATATGCTACCTGAAGATTTGGGTGAAGGCTTTACTGTACTTCAATATAAAGTATTAATAAAGAGGAGTTTGAAATCACTTACAGCAGCACCAGGCTCTCCAGGAGGACCTTTCTCACCAGTAAAGCCAAGGGGGCCAGATGCACCTGTTTCTCCAGTTCGGCCAACTGGACCTTGGTCACCACGAGGACCACGAAGACCTTCTTTACCAGCAGGACCAGGGGGACCAGGAGGGCCAGTAATACCCTGTGAGCAAATGTATAAGATCATTTACCTTCTGTTAATCATCATGGTGCTGGAAGAGAGCAGCAGAGGCTCTAGGTATTAACATGCAAATAGTGTGATGTAACAAAATAATGTTCTGGCCATGTGGGGGAAGTGTTTAGACTTTTTAACATTCTTTCCTGTAGACCTATCTCCCTTCTCCTGAAGCTGTAAGAAGCAAATGATTGAAGCAGAGGCTATGCCAAATTTCTGTGAGGAAAAGCAGTGTCCTGTCATTGGCACTCTGGTATCCTGCAATCAGAACTACAGAGTTATAAGAGTTAGTTGTAAATGAATGTAGCTTTGGGTTTCAGAGGACTCTGCCCCAATTCCTTTTTGAAGAAAGTCAGTACTGGCATTTTGTTCATAAGTGAGGACTCACATATGCTCTCAACTAAGTTTAATTAAATGCCTACAGGGAATGAAGATTTTTCTAGTATGAACTTGTAAAAGGATTCCAAGAAATCAAGATCTTTGCTATTTTCTTTCCCTGAAACCTTAACTGGAAGACTTAATCCTTGGTAATTAATTAAATTCTCTCGAGTCTTGACAGGAGAGTCTGAATCAGAATTAAATTAGAGGCCAAACCACTTTTAAGTTCAGGAACAATTACACCTTAACAATAGAAGCAGAATGTTGGCCATAAAGGGTAATTAGATATAGAAATATCTGATACATGACTAAAACTATTCCAGATTTTTTACTTTTAACAAAGAGACCTTATTATATATTATAAATATAATTTATATAAATATATAAATAAATATAAATTATATTATAAAACAAAATTTGTGATGGTTTTGTCTTAATGATTCAGAAAAACTGATATCAGGCCAGGAAAGCAATAGCAAATATTGGTAAAACGTTTTCATAGACAGTTTCTTACCAGTTTTATACCAGATGCCAGGTCTTTTGGCTAGAGTAAATGGAGACATAGGTTTGAAGTGATTTACTTACAGAAGGTCCAGGAGGACCGGTCCGTCCAGCAGCACCAGGGAAACCAGTAGCACCCTGAGAACCAAGCACATTACAATTGCACAGTCAACACCAACTCCAGGGTTTAAGTAAGATGGGAATTTCTCCTTTGGGAAATCCTCCATACATGTGACCAGGGATGGACTAAAGAGTATATAATGTTGGCAGCTTCCTATAAGGTGTTATTTAACTAGGACCTGAAGACTCTTTTTACATCTTCCCTACTAGCAAGCCACTGTTGCAATGCCCATATTTTGCCTTATGGTTTTGATGGTCCTTTTTGAAAGCTAATACATTATCTGATGGTTGTAAGGGCAAGAAGATGACGTACTACCATTATCACACATTAATGAATATACATTAATAACTATCTTAACTACTTGGCTCAGTGCTAAGGGAATGGATACTGAATAGGTTATATTGTTTACAGAGGAAGGCATACAAAAGACCTAGAGCATGAAGCGCTGTCTAGTGAGAGAGGAACTCAGAGATGAATCCAGGGGAGCTCTGGGCCTCTAGGGAGTCAGTGTGAGAGCACTGGAAACCAAAGGGAAGGACTTGGTCAGACAGAAGAAGGGGGGCACCAACAAAAGCAAAAAGAGCCCCAAAGAGGTATTTTATTTATTTCACAATTTGACAACGTGGGGCAATCTTGGTTATTACCTCAAATGAGGTAGTAGCAACATAACACTGCATTCAATCCCAGCTGGGATTAAATTAACATGTACCTGACCTTATCTTCAATACTGGAATTGCTCTGGAGACAATGAACTTGAATATCAAGAGTCTCCTTATCATAGTCCAGATTTACCAAAAATTTTAAAACTTTCAAGTTCTCCCTGGTGGATTTTGGAGAAAGGAAAGTGCTCAGGGTCCATTCTAAATACTCACAGGGGGGCCACCATCACCACGACTTCCAGCAGGACCAGGGGGACCATTTGGACCCTAAATGGAAACAAAATGACAGGGTCAAATCACAAAACAACAAATTCTTATAAATGCTACATTGTTCTTCAAAGGGATCGTTCCCCTATCTCTTAGAAGTAAATAAGCACATCCAGAAGTTAAAAATGATTGTATGTGCCATATAAAATAAATGTCAATTTCCTTACGGGGCTACTGAAGAATTAAAACAAGACAGTATTTATGAAAGTTATATGAATTGCAAGATTTAATTGTTATTTTTTGTCATCTTTTATCTAGTATATTCTCTGGCATACAGTAGACACTTGACTGACATATGTTGAATTTTAAGATTTTATGAGTAACTAACTGTAGGCTGTGTTGACCACCAGTGAATTCAACTTACAGCTGGACCAACAGCTCCAACAGGGCCAGTGGGGCCAACAGGACCATTTTCGCCCTTAGGACCCTTGGTTCCTCTCTCTCCTTTAGCACCAGGTTGCCCAGCAGCACCCTGTTGGAAAGAAAGTTATAGCTCTTGTATTCTGATTCACCCTACTCCCCAAATGAAGATGTTTTCAGATTAACTTTCATTACATGATACTCACAGCAGGACCAGCAAATCCGTTGGGACCAGCGGGACCAACCTCACCACGTTCACCCTAGGTAGGGAGGCAATTTAAAAATGTCTCAGTAATGCTTATCCATGTCTAAAAGTAGTGAAGCATGAGCATCAAAAATTACCCAAGTTTCTACTTACAGGGATACCACGAGGGCCAGCAGGACCAGCAGGACCAGCAGAACCACTTTCACCCTATAAAGGGACCAAAGAAGAGTTTGTTAATGTGTTCGGAGAGGTAGGAGTGAGAGAGAATGGTGGAAGACGGTGAGCCACTGTCAGAGTTTGCAGTTGCCTCAGAAAAGAAGACTAATGTACATCTCACAGAGTAAAATGAAGTGGATTGTTACTCTCCTTAATCTTGTATTCATTTTGGGGGTTGAAGTGGTATTGCTCATACACTTGCAAAAACACTATAAATCAGTGCCCACGATACCAGGAGGAAGACATTTTAATTTTTAGATGGACACAGGGCTGATCTATTTGCCGCAATCTTTTCAATACAATAAATAAGGTCTATTTTAAGTGGACTGTTCGATGTGAAATGGGCACACTATGTATTTTATTGATTTTTTACAATTGAAGGCTTTGAGAAAGCTCAGTGCATTAGGATATTGTTAATGGTCAACAGGAGAAGACTTTAAAACAAATGATAGGGATTAAAGTATAGATCAGATAACTGGCATATCTATAGGAAGGGAAAGAGAACTTTAAACATGCAGCATTTGTTTCCTGTGGCCCCATCACAACAGCTAGGTTTTTAAATAAGTGGGCTTTATACTAAGCCATAAAAATGAATTGCTGGGGCTCTTTGGAACTAGGGAAGGCAGGAAATTTTAGATATGGCTGTTGGCTCAGAGAGTTGCAACTTGGTGAAAATGAATGCTTACCCGGTCACCAGTGGCTCCTGCAGGACCCGGAGCACCTACAGCACCAGGAGGACCCTAGAACCAAAAAGGAAACATGTCTTACTAATTACACCCCCCAATACTACCATCAAAAAGTAAACCTGCTCCTTCCTCTCCCTGAGCTTATACAGTGGCTGAACAATTTTTCTGCACACCCTGGTTAGATATCAAGAAAGCCTAGAAAGATTTTAGCTCTAATTATCAAGACTATTAGAAGCCATCCTCAGGAGGAGGGTACCCCAATAAAAAGCTTATGGAAATGTGTAAGTCAAGGGCAGATTAGGAATTTGGGTGATCTGAACTCTTTGCTCTTGTAAGATTCCTTGGAGAGCAGCAAAGAGTAGCCGTGTTTGGGACTGTTAGGATTGTGAGATTCAGAGGAAGGACTATTAGGAATATGCCACAGTGAGTTATCAGGAGTTGTCTGGATTGGGGCAGCTCTGGGGAGAGGTGGGAAGAAAGAACCAAGGAAGCCTATGGCTTGGAAGAGCCCTGACACCAACACTGTAAGTGGGATTATTATAGTTATGGGATTACTTTTGGCATCTACCATGGTGTTAAGAGCTAATATGTGGGGCTTCTCTTTGCAGCTAATCTTTGGGGCTGCTCTTTGAGTGATAAATTCTCAGGGCATACATTTGAATAAGTAGGACCCTTATTAGAGGTTATGGCTTCTTAAAATGTATAAGAGGTATATATTTTTTAAACACTATTTGAACTTAGAAACACTGTTTAAAGCGTTACTAAACCTAGAGCTTTTGGCCTGCAGTTTGTAACTGGTATAGTTAATGCTAGGGAATAAAGAAAACTTAGGTACTGATTTTCAAAGGAATCACTTCTGTTGAGTTTTTGTTTTGAAACATTTAAAATATTATGAGTCATAGACCCAGAAAGGAATGGGGTATTCTTTTACTGTGCCTGAACCTTTCTTTTGTCAGTTCTATTTAGAAGAACTTCTCAAATCAAATTAAGTGAAATGTAGAAAAGATAATCTAAGTACCAACAAACAAAAAAACAAACAAAATTGTACTCACACGAGCACCATCTCTACCAGTGTTACCAGCTTCACCTCTGACACCAGTTTCTCCCTGAAAGAATAAAGCAAGAACAACTTTTTGTTTTCCAACCAAATTTCTGAGTAAGAATCTAAAGTGTTTTTATAGAAGATGCTATAATACCTTCAGTCATTTAAGATCTTTAGTAACGTCGCCATTCCCTACCATTTTATAGGATGTTGAACAAGGAAAAAAATAATTCAAGGCCATTTCCAGATTATTACTAAACATTTCTTTAAAATTTCCATTCACTCTTCTGAAGCATAATCAAGTAAGGTACAAATTCATGTGGACAGAATTATAAGGCAACATCACAATGGGCTGCAGTGCCTGATCACTCTTATGGCATAACTAATGCAGCAGCACGGTTGACAGCTGTTCAATATAGTTTCTTCCCATTAATTAGGGCAGGAAGAGGCATTATTGTTAGTGGCATTAAAATGAGCCTCATGTATTACTCAACACCATCTGTTTGCGTGAAATTCCATGATAGCAAGGAATTTTGCCAGATTAGTGAGTTTAGAAATGCATAGGTGCTAGGTGGCAGAGGGAAATATATAGAGATAAATATCAAAATGCTGCCATGCCACCTGCCAAGAATTGTAAAAAACCGGGCATCCTTGTGCAGCCTTCTTTGCAGGGTTCATCAACACTATGTATTAGAGTCCAACACTGACAGGGTACCTTTTCTCCCTTGCCTCCAGGTATGCCAGAAGCACCCCTCTCTCCTGGGAGTCCACTAGGACCAGATGGACCAGCAGTGCCTGGAGCACCGACTACACCAGGTTCACCCTTGAATCAAACACACGTGAAATCAATTATTTCAGTGGCGAAAGAAGAAAATTAAGAATCAAACACTCCAAAGAATTCCAATTTAAACATTTAATAGGCCGTATTCTTGCCTGCCTAGAGACACAAAGGAGCACTCTGAATTGAGGGAGAAGATAACAGAGGGAGATGCTATTAATGACACAGTGAGTCAAGAGAAGAGGTAGTGGAGTGAGCGGCTATGATTCCCCTATAACTTGCTCCCAATCTTCTTAAGTAAGACAAGCATGGAAGAGGAGAGGATAGGACAATGGGAGGCAGACGATGAAAAATGTTTGCCCATAAACTTTTTTCAAGGATAAGTCTCTTAGCTCAGACAGGAAACATGGAAAGAGGCCCCATCAGTTCGGGACATGTGTGCAGTTTAATCTCTTAAGCGACTATAGCTTCCATTTTTATATGAAACCATATAATTTCAAGTACTCAAAACCTGTTGACTAGCTTCTGAGCTAAATTCCTTTGAAAGTACTTCGGCTGCCTCACAGAATCATATTTCCCTTCTTATTGCCTCTCTCCCTCTTTTAATTTTTTTTCCCAGTAATATCCCTCTACATATGAAAATAGCTTTTTGCAGCTAATTTTTACATTCCCCCACCCCCTGGAGGTAAGAATCAGAAGTAATATGAGTTTGTTTGTTGTGGTAATCTCTTTGTCAGAAATGTAAAATTCCATTTTTTAAAAATATGAGCCACAGATTCTATTTTGGAACACATGTTTTCAGGCTTATGTTTCCGGGGTGAATGTGCTGTACAGTTAGTTTTTATCATCATAAATTCTCTTATTGTTAAAGTTATATAAAATTGTAAACTTAACATTTAAATTTATAAGACTCCTTTATGAAACTTTATGGTGTGGGATGTTGGGAAGGTAAATTTTGTGTTCTAAAATAATGTCCAAATGTATATGATTTTTTAGATTATAACAAAAGTAAAAAGTGTGATAAGAAAGATGGAAAAAAAATACTAATTCATTTATGTTTGTAGAACATAAATAACCCTCTCTCCTCCCTCCCCCCAGTTTTCCTTTGGAATAGTTCAAGTCCGCTGGAATCAGCTTGTCATTTACTGAAATGGAAATTATCATAGAATTGGAAATAAATACAAATCTGAAAAACAATTCTTCTACTGTAAAGAATATACTTATTCTAGGGTTGAATGGGCCAAACCAGCAATATATCACAAAGTTTTACCTTGTTTCCATCAGGTCCTGGGGGTCCAGAAGGACCACGGCTTCCAGTAGGACCAGCAGGACCAGTAGCACCACTCGGACCTGGGGGACCACGCTCCCCCTGAAATAAAAGGATTGGAAGGAATGTTACAACATTCACCACTTTCAGGGATACTGTCTTACACACCAGAGTTCACACTTAATAAGCTTTTGAGTCTAGTTCTGCTACCCGTTACCAAATTACAATTTTTTTTCCGATTTCACCACTTATAAAATGAAAGGCTAGGATGAGATAATCTCTGAAGTCTCATTCAGCTCTAATCTTCTGTGACTACAACTCCAAAATTTTTGTGTTTATAGTATTCAAACTTTGGATTCATTTCCTTTTTTTGTCTTTTACTGTGATAGATCTATGGATAAAAATAGATGTCAGTTATGCATAGTATTCAAAGAGAAAGACTGTTATTTTAGCTGAATAGCAATGTCAGTTATAGATAAGATTAGTATTCTTATATCTATATCCCCTTTTCACAATCACATGCAATAATGATGTAACAGACATAATATTCAAGAGTATATGTGGGTGTGTATATACATATATATATAAATATGTGTATGTGTGTATACATATACAGGATCTCTCACTATATATGTTTGCATCTAAATACCACTATGACAGTATTCTACAGCACAGAATACTTATCACATTGGTCTATACTGCAACTGTTTCAAAGGACCTAGTTCTATAATAATGACACTAAATTTATTTGGGCTTCCTAGATATATGGAAACTAGTCACATGAAGGACTACTTTAGGGGCAAACTAATCATTCCAGGTATTCTAATGACAATAGACAAAGTAAATATATTTAATGTATTTTTCTTTATAAGATCAGACTCATGATTTCAGCTTTAGACCTTGAACATCAACACACATTGCAAAAATTGACTCTAGATCTTAGTAGATATTACTTTTCCTTGGCTCAGGCTGAGCCACTGTCATAAATATGTCATAAAAAAACAACCAAACCCATTGCTGTCAAGTCATTTCCGACTCATAGTGACCCTATAGGACAGTGCGGAACTGCCCCATAGGAGTTCCAAGGCTGTAAATCTTTAAGGAAGCAGACTGCCTCATCTTTCTCCTTCAGAGCCCGCTGATCTTACAGTTAGCAGCCAAGCGCTTTAAGCACTGCACAACCAGGGCTCCTTAAATATATCATCCATGTCTATATAAATCACTGAATATAATACACACATAAGTTCATTTCTATTTCTTACAACCATGCAGTTTTTTAATAGGAAATATGAGCAACTAAACAAAAAAGTCTTTTATCAATTTAAAAATCTAACACTCTCTACAGATTACGTTTTGACTACAGAGGAGTACCAGCAACTTACTGCAAGATCATTAGTGGCTTTAAGAACAAAGAGCTACTTCTCTTAAAAACACATAGCTAGAAGTTTATGGAAAGTTAGATAACACTTACTCTTGAACCAGCAGGACCAGGGAGACCAAAGTCACCATGGAGACCCTAGGCAAAACATGAGAATAAATGAAGTGTGAACTCTCTAAGATTATGATATTAAAAAAGGTTCTGAAAGAGTGAAATAGAGCTGGATAGTTTTTATCTACATGATTTATGTAAGTATACTGGCTCTCAAGAACAACAGAACTTTCAGTTGTATATGAAAAGATACAAAAAATGAGAATTCTTCTGATACTAGAGATATACCTATTCTGGACCTGGTATCAGCAAATGTAAGTTACCCATTCTTTAGTTTAGTGATTTTAAAAAAGTGACAAAATGGACTATGTCCTTTGATAATATGATAAATAATAATGAACAGTATCAGGCATTGCATACTTTGTAGCTATATAACAGACTGCCTTCTTAATAGAAATTATCATATTCTGCACATTACCTAGCTAATTGTATACCCAAGTGTATCTCCTTTATTATTACTGACCAGCTGTCCTCTTAATGTGCCCCATTGTTGACAAAGGAGACCAGGCCACAGAATGTAACTGAATCGAGGCGCATTCATCACAATTACAGAGAAAATGACTCAGAGCTCAGGCTCTGATTGTGGGATAGCGGTGTCATGTCTGAATGCCAAGAAAAACATTAAAAGCAATTTTTCAGACTCTAGTTTGATGGAAAATTAGTGCATTTTTTTCTCTGTGGGGAAGGAAATAATTTATATTTTAATATTACCAAAAACAATACAAAAGTAAGGCCATTAAATGAAATATTCACTGCTAGGTTTTACTTTCATAATGTGATATGTTCCATTCAACACAGTCGTTTAACATGAAATAAGTAGCTTGGCTCACTCCTTCCGTTAGCTCTAACATATGCAGAACACTATCATTAACATAAGAAATACGAAATTTCCTTTTGCATGTTATAATTGCACTCCAATAGGGTATTATTTTTAAAGTAAACAAGGGGAAGTTACTAAGTTTAGGTGAACTTACTATCACTTGTTTTACTCACCCTTTCTCCTGGTTTCCCAGCTTCACCAGCTGTACCAGCGGGGCCAGGCAGACCCTAGATGAAAGAAGTACAAATCTCAACTTTATGGTTATATTCATAGGATTTGCTAATAATTTGAGCTTTGGGGAGAACTCTCTAATATCAACATGATGACTGTTTTGTGTATTTAAAGCATTACACAAAAGTCTGCACTTGTTTTAGTTCTGAGATCATGTTCTGCATGGCAAGGGGAGAGTGCAATTGTGATTTGCGGCTGAAGAGTCTGACCAAAGGTAACATTTGACTTACCTGGAAGCCTGGAGGACCAGCAGGACCCTGTTCACCCTTTCCACCTTGGACACCCTGAAAGTGACAGGGAAGCATAAATAGTGATGTATATACCACTATTGCCATCTACTTATATAACTTGTGGACTAGAAAAAGGAGATGGTCACTTTGAGGAACTTGGTACATTTTAGTGCAGAAAAGAACAAGAGTGGGAGATATACTCACTTGTGGTCCAGGAGGTCCCTGAGCACCGTTGTTTCCATCAGGACCTGGAGCACCCTAAAAATGTGTAACAGAAAGGCTCATGGTTACCTGGGAGCCAGGCAGTTTAAGATGCCTCAAAGCCTCATGTGTTACTTCCTTGAAACAAGCTTGTCATTTCAGCATGAATTTAACTCATTGTGGGTTCCCTGCCAAGGCCCAAATATTGTCTACTAACTTTTGACATGGCTCAAGGGAAGTTAATGGATGGAGGGCAATTTCTAAAACCCAGAGAACGCAACTAGCATATTCATACTCTTTTAATCACAGGATGAATAAAATAAAAACCAAATACTTCTGAAAATATTTTTGACTTAACATATATTCTGACTTGTTATAGCTCACTGCCTTATAAATGTGGTTAAAAAAAAGAAAAGGCATTTCATGATGGTAAAGACACTTGGGGATGCGATCTTGGAAAGAAAGTGATGGAACGATATCAGATGGCCACAAATTATGTGTGTTTCTTGGATGAATACTATGTGAATAGATGTGCACAAAAGTTAGCACCTACCCGAGGGCCAGCAAGACCAGCATGACCTTTTTCACCATTTTTGCCAGGATCACCCTATAATAAAGAAGCAAAAAATAATAATAACCTTACACACTTAATGTCAGATTAACCATGACAAGTTTGAACCACTAATTTCTTGCTTGCTTTTTGTTTTCTTGCGATTCTTAGTCCTTGAGTTCTGTTATCTAAGGCACGACCCGTTATCGAGCAGCCCCAAATGCAATGAGGTGGATATAGCAATTACACCTGTGTCTGCAGAAGCATAGTATTCAGGACATGGATTTTCAGCAGGTATAAAATGGTATGGTGTGTTGTGGTGTGCCATTGAGTCGATTCCTACTCATAGCGACCCTACAGAATAGAGTAGAACTGCCCCATAGGGTTTCCAAGGAGCAGCTGGTGGATTCGAATTGCCGACCTTTTGGTTGGCAGTCAAGTTCTTAACCACTGTGCCACCAGGGCTCCTATAACATAGTATATTAGAGGTAAACTTTTAATGTGGTATGTGGCCTGCAGTTTTCCTGTGTTGAAAGAAACCCACCTCGAGGTATACTGGACTGAGGCAGGGATTAGAATGTTGGTGAAATGAGGTAACAAAGTGCTGAAGGAGAGGAAGTTGTGGTGATTCTTACAGTGGGGCCTTTGGGTCCGGGGAATCCGATGTTACCAGGCTCTCCTCTTGCTCCCGTGGGGCCAGCTGGGCCAAGCCTACCGTCAATACCAGGGAGACCCTGAAACCAGAGTTTAAAGATACTCAACATCAACACAGCCTCACAACCTCAGGCTCATGGTGCTGCCATGTGATGAAACAGAACAGTTTTCTGAATGCATACGGCTTCTTGTATAAAGCATTAATAAATGGGGATCCATTTGGTTTTTCTAAATAGGATGTCAGCACACACACAGCCAATTCAATCTCCTAAGTACGCAATTTCCCTCTTTCCATGCCCCTGTCACCAGCTTCAATTTTCTCTGCCATGCTTTTCTTTTTCCTTCTCTCCTTTCAGCCCTGCATTCATTTGGACTACATAATTACAATCTATTACTTTGCATTCCCAGATGATGTATGTGGCTGATATTTATTTTCAATGTATTCATGTATAAATAAGCCACAAAATAGACTTGATAAGGGTGCAATAAGTGTCCTTGAAAATATAATGGAAAATGAGAAATACTTACTGCAGGACCTTCTTTACCAGCTGGGCCAACATTTCCAGGGGAACCAGGAAGACCCTGTAAGACAAATGAGGATGCTTTCATATTGGCATTTTAATTCATATACTCGACTCTGAGATTAATTGAAATCTCAGAAAAGCACCTTTTCCCTTTTTGTTTGTTGTCTAGGATAAATCAGTAGGGATATTAGCCACTAGCTGGGAGGTGTGAAAAGAGCTCTAACATATTTCTTATTTCTATTTTTTTTGTTCCTTTTATTGAATGCTAGTGCAAGATCTGTTTACAGATATCTCAAAAAACCGTTAAGCGACATACTCTACGGGCCAAATGTATCATGTTATTTACCTCACAATAGAAAAACTAATACTTCTAGTAAATAATTTTCCAAGTCAATTTTTTATTGCTATATTTTGGTGTCTACATTACTTGTTTATGGTGCAATTACAGTTCATATTCATCCATAACAAATAATAGAGACAAAAAAATTACTCTATTGCTATGGATTAGAGTGTCTACGGATCTAAAGGTCATTTCTCCATAGCTAGTGTGGTGCTGAATACATTATAGCACTTTCTGATTGCTGGAAAAATGATTTCACTTATGAGTCTAATAAACTAATACTGTATATCCTAATACATTTCATGAACACTTTATATAAAGCTCACAAATTAAGATAACAGATTCATGCTGATAGGAGAGCCCACCTAATTTGGATATATTAAAATAGATCTATTCTTCTGAAAATCTCATAGCCAGTGAATCATTAGTAATAAACAGAAAATTTGTGAACTAGCCAAACACATAAATATATCTGCTGAGCTTTGATAAAGTTAAATTAAAAAGGTAGCCATCAGCAAGTCTACTAACAAATTTACTTTTGATGTTTTCTATTATCTTCAAATATTAACCAACCCTTTAAAAAAAATAAAAGGAAACAGTGCCAAGTGTGACTTGTTCAGAATCAATCTGAAACTTACTCGGGGTCCCATGACACCAGGCTCCCCGGGGCGACCAGCATCTCCGCTGGGACCTCGGACACCAGCAGGGCCAGTTGCACCACGACTACCAGGAAGGCCCTATTAAAAAAAGGAGGAGTGAGGATGGTAAAGCGAATGACACACCCACCACCAGAAGTATCAAGTTCCTTTTTGGGAAAATGATTGATGGACAATTTACCATGACACCAGATCTGCCATCAGCTCCAGGAAGACCACGAGAACCAGGACTACCCTGTAAGAAAGGACATGAAACAGATGAGAATCAGAGAAAACCCTTGAATCAGATAAGGTAGAGTTTATTAAAATATGGCATGCATGTAAGAAATCTTGGTCCCCCTAAGAAATAAGCCAAAATACTTCACCCAAATACCAAAGGAATGCGTCGATGAGCATTCCGTAAAAGTAGGTCAACACTGTTTCCAGACTAATTTTATAACATACCAAACTGACAGTTACTGATTTAATAAGGCAGATGGGAAACAGATGCTTCCTTAGTCTAGAAAAGGCACTCAGTAATTTTGACCAATTCTAAATGAAGGGGTTCCATCATCTGCTTTTGCTGTATCTGGGTGTTCAGAGCATTTGGAACCTACTCTCAGCCCAGGAGGTCCTGCAGGGCCAGTAGATCCAGCTTCACCATTGGGGCCTCTCTTTCCTTCTTCACCACTGGGACCAGGAGGACCTTGGGGGCCAGCAGAGCCCTGTTTAATGAAAAAAACCACAGATGGGAAGTAAATAGTAAATAAAGTAAATAATTTTAATTTTAATATCATATCCAGCTAAAGAAACTGGATTGAAAAATAATAACTCCATAAAATTGTGGTTATGGAATTACTTACAGGTTCACCCTTGCTACCACTGTCTCCTTTGGAACCAGGTGGACCAGGCTCACCCTAGGATCCAATACAAAACAGTGGTCAAATGACAAACACTTGTCAAAACTCTCTAGCAGACAAATCTTTTGGAGATATTGATAGATCAAATAAGGAGAAACTCAAGTTCTCTAAGAAATGTGCCTAGGTTATACTTAAATGACTTACTAGGGGATAGTCTTGGTTGAAAGGACAAGACTGATAATGTAGAACTTTGCATCATTTGCCTTTGGATACTATTTTACGATAGCAGGAGGGATACGCCCATGTGTGTGTGAGGGGATGGAGCGCACCTACATATACAAACAGTTATATAAGAAATACAAAATGAAAACGCTAAGGAAGGAAAAAATAATAAAACTACAAGAGGATGTCTAGATGGTGATGAGATGATGGCAGAGCTGGTATTTCAGGATGGTGAAAGCCACAGCCATGACACTTACAACGAGTCCTCTAGCACCAGTAGCACCGGCAGAACCAGGAGGGCCAGGAATCCCACGGGGACCAGGGAGACCAGGAGCCCCGGCAACACCAGGAAGGCCCTGTGGAGAAAAACATAGCATCCATCATGAGGCAACTGGCTGTCAAGGCAGCTTTCATTTAAATGCCTTTAAAGCCACAGCAGCACATTTCAGCCACCCCATATACTCACAGCAGCACCCTTAGCACCAGCAAGGCCATTGGCTCCAGGGTTACCCTATGAGGAAAAGAAAAGGAGGAAGGATATTAGTTGATAGAAATATTTCTGTTCTCTGATCCCATCTTCATTCTTTTCTTAACAGCTACTTACAGGAGGTCCAACAGGGCCAGAAACACCTGAAAGACCAACTTCACCACGAGGGCCTGCAGGACCAGCAGGACCAGGGTTACCAACAGGTCCAAGTTCACCCTAAAAGAAGAAACGACGCTGAAGAATTACCCGGTAAATAATGAAGCAGCTTATCTCTGTTTTTAGAATGCTAGATCTTACAAAATTTCCTCAAGATTGCAATCATCTCCCTTATCTGGTTTCGTGCCATGTGATGCAGGTTTGATTTCCTATTTTCCTAGTCTGGTTCTGCCATCTTGGGTCTCAGTGCTATGTTTCACCCTACCTCTCTTTCTGCAGTACGTATGAGATAGGAAGAGACTCTGAGTCTCAGTCAGCCAGTCACAACTAGTTTGGTAGTACATTCCAGAGGGAGCCCATGGAATCAATTCCCATGTTACCATCTACAATGAGCTCACAGTGCTCAAGTGCAGAGAGATGGCCTGCATCAAGCTGGGGGTGTGAAAACTATCTCCACTTTGAAGAGAAAAAAACTAGTTAGGGTAACCGTTATGTAATTACTTCTTTATACACCAACACAGTTACAATATTTCACATCATAATCAAACGTCTACTAAAGGTAGTGACAATGATCACCAGTGTCTTTACCTTGGGACCAGGAGCACCAGGGAAGCCTGGAGGGCCAGCAGCACCAATGGGACCCTGAAATCAAAGCAGAAGGTGGTAAGAAATTTCTTCCCCATAAATTAACAACAACATAACAACAACAGCAGGGGATTGAAGTGACTTAGAGTGGCTTAGTCTTATTAATACTGGCAAAGAGAAACTGACAGATAGTCTTTTGACTAGGATCTTATCAAAAGCAAGACACTTAGGGTACCCAAGGTAGGGTAGATTTTCCTTTATACACCAATCTGAAGCCCTGGGGATAGGACTTATAAACGGAATCCTTCAAAAGACCTCATAGAACATTTAGTAAGTGTCTGAAATGATGTATTTTGTAGGAAATTAATAAAGAGGATAGTTCCCACTCCACGCCCTCTCAAGCCCTCCCAAATTCCTCGGTGTCAAAACTTACAGCAGGACCCACGGGACCCACACTTCCATCACTTCCACGGGCACCCTATGTAAAAAATAAACAGGAAGAGTTAAATGAAGAGTTGAATGGCAGTTACCAGAACATTTTTAAAAGGGATAAAAATGAATAAAAATGGAAGCACTTACAGCTGGACCAGGGCCACCGACACGTCCTCTCTCACCAGGAAGCCCACGGGCTCCCTAGAAGCAGAAAAATTTTTAATAAAATCCAGAATGCTAATTTTGAAAAAGTTACAGGCATCATTTAGTTTGTCCAATTTCCAATCTGTGCTAGAATCCACTAGAAATAAACAGGTCTCATTCTAATTCCAACTAAAAGGTAATGGATTTCAATTCAGTATGCAAAGGCTATTAGAAAAATATTAAAGAATATAATGCCAAGGGAAATGATAATTAGCAAAAACATTTAAAAAGTTCCAGCTAGCAAAGAGTGTACATATTCCATTTTTCAATAAAATAATCAATACTTACTGCTTGACCTGGAGTTCCATTTTCACCAGGAGCACCAGGTTCACCCTACATGGAAAAGGATTGAGGTTTTTGTTCATTATATATATTGATTTTTTTCCTCATTGTGTCATTTTTTACCCTATTATTAAAATTTGAAGTATTCATATATTTTGTAACATCTCTTACACATATAAACTGTTTCTCAACTATGCCGAATGCATAAGTAAAAAACAAATCAGCTAAAATATGGATTTTTATTTAGACAATACCAAATATCTAGGCACTAGGGGGATGTGGTTATTTCATTGTTACTACTCCCTCCCCAACCTTCCCCTCAGATGTTGCATATCATTTAGACGAGCCTTATGTATTGGAAATGATATAAAATCAGATGGCAAAGGATAAATTGCATTCAATATAACCATATTCACCCTCTTTAAAGTGATTTTGAACATTCACATTCTTGTTTTTATAAAACATGCATAAAAATCTGAATCTTCATAATATTTTTCAGAGCTGTCATATTTACTATCTATAGCGCTTTCTTGAGGGAAAAAACTGGGGGGGGGGGCTAGTTTACACTATGGCACATGTAAAGGGACTTTCCTTCCAGGGGATCTGATTTTGATACAGAAGAAACACGGTTCGAGAGACCATTGAAGGGCCCTTCGTGTCTAGTATTCTATGGAAATGAGCACTGGAAGAGGAGTCAGGAATTCTAGACTATGCCCTTCTAACTACTAGATGTGTGGCGTCAGGTGGGTCACTAGCCTTCTCTAAGCCTCAGTCTTCCTCATCTGCAAAATGAGGGAGTCTCCAGAGCTCTTTGCAGCTCTAACATTTTATGATGCTGTGGTTAGTAGTCTGAACTGTTATATTAGGCTCCTGGGAGAATGAGTTTGACCTTATCCGTTCGCGTGGCAGCTGGAAAGTTAGAACAGATATTCCATATTCATGTTCATTTTTGGTCCCGCTAGTATTCGTTACTCATTAATTTGTAATTACGTTGGTATTCACTTTAATATCACATTATCTCTTTAATAGGAAAGAGAACATTTTATAGTTGAAAACGCTGTCATAGAAGAGCCTAGCCAAGAGATAACACACTTCTGAGACTTTAATTACCTAATTAAAAATTTTTTGAGTGTGCACAGATAAATCACAGGAAAGAGGTTGAAAAGAGTATTGTGACATGAATGTAGCTACCTAATTAATGCATGGCAAAGGGGAATTTACAGTTTAAAATAACACATCATGTTCTAGTATCTGACTATGTGTTTATTTACTTTTATTTTGGCTGCAGAGATCAAATAAAATTACAGAAGGAGGCAAGGAAACGGAGGAAGAAACTATTGGTATTATTTTTAATGTCAATTGTTTCACAAATATTGAATTAAACAAATATTATTAGTAATTGGCCTTTTGCCACAGAATCTCACAGTCCTCACTACTAAGAGATTTGCAGTGTAAAAGAGAAAATAAGATACTTTTAGAATATGGGTAGTCCTCAGCAAACATATACTTTTTGGTGGTGGGGTGTGGGGCATTTCAATTAATTGTTTCAAAAACAATGCTTCTAATTTACCTTCACCCCTGGAGCACCAGGCTGTCCCTTCAATCCATCCAGACCATTGTGTCCCTGAAAGGCAAATCCTTATTATTAACATGCTGTTAATCCACTATATTGTTGGGTCAAATCAAACACTTTACGGCTTTGCAATTAATCTCTTCTGTGGTGGATCTCGTGACTGCTTCGGTGTAATGGAGTCCCAGTGTTCCAGCTCCAGGTGAACTAGCTCGGTTGCCCTAGATAAGTTCTTAACCTTCCTGCCCTTGGGAAGGTAAGGATATAAGACAAGATGGTCTTTCACATCCACTCCGTCTTAACACTTTCATGATTTTAAGGTGGTTGTAAATACCAATTAAGTCATATGCGTTCTATACAGGTTTCTGAGCAGGGATTACTTGTTTCCTGCTTGCTCTGAACAGACTAGAAAACGGCTCCCCACTTGACTTTCCAATGACCTTACTATTTCACTCTCTCTTCACTCTAACAAACTCCAGGTATTTGCAAGCAAGTATGTATTACCTATAAGTTTAACTACAGTTGAGTTTTTCCCTAAAAATAATGAGCATTTTCTCTCATCTGGGTAAAGAAAGTGCTCACCCGAATGCCCTTGAAGCCAGGCAGTCCAGGGGTTCCAGGGAAACCACGAGCACCCTTAGAAAGAAACACAGAAGAATAACACTTTTGTTATAGATGAAAAGACAATGATTGCTTCCCTCCAAAAGTTTTTCTTCTCATTAAAGTTTAAGCTTGGAATAAAAATCTAGTATATTTTTAAGCACAGAACAGCAAGCTAATATGCTCTCATGTGAGTAACTAAACTATGGTTTTGTAGAAAACGTAATTTATTTGTTTCTAGTATGCAGGCTGTCATTAATATTGCATTATTTGTATTGATAAAAACTGTATGCATTCTTTACTAGGCTCCTTTTATTTATCAGACACATTCAATTAGTGTTCTAATATGCGTGACGTCTGTGTCGCCACGTAGACTAGTTCTTGTTTTAGCAACTCTCTTGTATCTGCAAGCCCTCTGATGTTTGGACTATATAAAGTTTCTTTGGACTTATAAAAGTCTCACCTGTGGTCCAACAACTCCTCTCTCACCAGGTCGTCCAGGTTTTCCAGGGTGACCCTAAAACATGAAAGCATCATAGGATAAACCTTTTCTTGATAAACTATCAGATAAAAGTGGGGCATCTTCGTTTTTACAGTAGAAGAAAAGGCATCGCATAAAACTGTGGATCCAAATACATATTTAATTAACAATAATATTTCCTTAAAAACAACTAAGTGAATTAATATTTCATTACAACAATATTTTCCATATGGCGAGAGTTATGTCAGGCTTATTCAGCTTTTGGTAAGATACTTAATTTGAATCTAGAAATTCTCGTTTGAGGCAGGAATATTTCGATGGTGTTTTGGAAGGGCTTAGAATAAATACTTACATCCTCACCAGCCTTGCCAGGAGGGCCAGGTGGACCACGAGAACCCGCAGGACCCTAAGAAAATGGGAGACCTATCATTTAGTTAAGACTGTATTAATAAACTTCTTTAAAAATATTTATCACAAATGGAAAACAATGTACTCACAGTTTGACCAGGTTCACCAGGCTCACCAGCAGGTCCATGGAAACCTGGAGGGCCCTAAGAGAGGGAAAAAAAGAAAAAAAAAAAAATATAATGTCATACTCCAAGGCTTTACTTAATTCTCTTTTTATATAGGAGAGACACAAGCTTTTGGTACTCACAGGGGGTCCAGTTGCACCTGGAGGGCCTCTAGGTCCCATTAAACCCTGTTAAAAGGATAGACATAGTTAACACTGATACGTTGTCATGGTTTTTGTTAGGGTCAGCATGACTAGCTTAGCAGTGCCATAGACAGTTTGTGATGGACAGATAAACAGACCCGTCCTGGTTTTATTTCACAGTTTTTGTCCCTCCCAAGGAAGCAGTCAACGACCCTCCTTTCCTCCACTCTTTCTCTCCTTTTGCTTCTCCTTCTCTGCTAACCCAATCTGCAGAGTTCAGTGAGAACTGGATGCGAGCAGCTATAGGTTCCCTAAAGTTGGGCCCAATTGAGCATATTGAGATTGTTCTAACGCAATGAAGTGAATCTGTCTTTGCACAAGCACAGAATATACAACTGCCTTCCATGCAGCTGATGAAGCATTTCCATTTGGATTCCCCTGAGCCTATGTCGTCTCCCCATGCCATACTTAGCTAAGAAATTGATACTTTTATTGCCACAGGAGCATAAATTGAAAAAGGATCAAAAGTCCTTCTTAGTGCTCAGCTCTTTTAAGGGCTGTTGGTGACTGATGAAAATGTCAAACAAAAGTGGTGAAGGGAAAAGAAAATATCATTGACATGGCACCCTAGAAGAGTCTATTACATGATATTTTTGAAAATCTGGCCTAAATGGCAGCAGATTGTTTTCCCTTTTGTTCTTCATTCTGTAGCACACAAGCAAAATAAATCAGAACGTTACTAGTTTGTGAGCTAAATACACATTCTTGATTCCCCTTTGCAGTAACCAATGTCTGCATCAACTCATCTGTGGCAGCCTGTCCTCACAATGCTAAAAATGGTTCATGTGCAAGTCTGGAGTCACTTGTTCATGACACATTAACCACAGGGACTCTGTATCAGGCTTGTCCCACTGCATTTAATGTCTACATTAACATTATATGGATTTTATTTAAAAAGCACATCATCTTAATTATAAATTTTTTAAATTTGGTTTTAGAAATTGTCTCAGCATTAAAAGAAACTGTCACTTTTCAATCAAAATAAATTTTTAGGTATACATTAACAATAATTTTCTTTGACACCATGAATTTTAAACTGTATTCATTTTTCCATGTATTTGCAACAATTTCATTTACATAAAAGGTAGTTTGTTTTGTGGAGGCTGCGAGACACAAGATGATTACTTATTAATTCAGAGAAGAACCCTGTGGGGTTTTATATTACTGATTTTCCAACATGGAAAATTATTTTAATACTTTACTGCAGCCTATCTTTCCTGTTTGCGAAACACGTATCCATTGATTATATGTCTATGCATGTGTGTGGATGTGCAAAGTTAAATTATATTTCACTGATATTTAATAGTAAAATACTCTGCTTTATGCTCCCTAGAGAGCTGTAGCAAAGTCAGGGGAATAAAAGATCCATATTAATTTTCTGAGCTTATGTAAGCTTTTTCTTAACAAAACATTTACCAGTGATTTATTTCCCCTTAGCTTCTTCTTAAGATATAGGTACTGCTTTAAAGCTGACTAATGCCCAGCTTTAGCTGAAATGGCTAATTTTAAATGTCCAATGTAAACAAAGCCAAAAACAAAAACAAAAACAAAAAACTGTACTACTTTACTTCAGATATAAATGTTTTAAATTACCGGGAAAAATCAGGAAATTGAAAATCATCATTAAAGGTACATTATGTCTCAAGTGGTAGTTTTAATTTACATAAAATATTCTCTCATCCTTATAGTATATTAGTTTACTGTGGACCATGAGCTCCAGCAGAATATCTTCTTTTGAAGATAGAGCACTGAATGCAATGTCCAGGTAAAATTTATATTTTAAATACCATCTTAACTTTGGGTAGATAAATACCTTTGCTTAGGGAAAAAATTGTTGAAACCACTGTGTGTGTGTGTGTGTGTGTGCGCGCGCACACGTATGTGTGTATCTGTAGTGTTTAATCAACCTAATGTTTTTATCTCCAGCAATTTTCTCCCTCTATTTCGTATACATCAGTATACATTTTGCATGCTCACATCAGTTTTTTTCCTAACATATCTACTAATGCTTACTATAAGATTTACGTCTGAAGATTGGCCATCATAGTCATAATCCTGTTGGGAGTTTTCTAAGTGTTATTCAGATTATAGGATGTATTGTTAAATATTTATGCTGAATGACATAAATGCTAAATTTTACTCCTGTTCTATATTTACTTATAATTAATAGACTTAAAAAAAAAAGAATTTTTATCAAAATAGATTAAAAAAAATTTCCTATCTTGTTGAAGGTGGGTCAGAATCTGTCATATTCATTGCTATATCCCAAATGCATAATACAGTTTAGAGCCCATCAAAGGCACTGATACATATGTGTTGAAAAAAATGAATGTTTTACTCAAGGACTAGATATATGAGCCGTGAGGTCTAACATTCAGACATCTTGCCTGGTGGTTAGGGTTAGTTCTGTCATTAACCACCTACACGCTCTTAGGAAAAGGGGCTAATCTCTGGTTATAAAATGAACAGGCTGAAGTAGAACTTGTTGATCCTTTCCAACAAGTTAACAGAATTTAATAGTTATGTGTCTCTAAGAGTTGTTTAAAATTCTAAGCAATGTTAAAGGATGCAAAAAAAAAAAAAAAAATTAGAGTGGTCACTCTTTTGACTTAAATTGACTTGCCTAAGTTATGGTTACTGTAGGCTATATACCAAAGGCTATTTCTTGGACACAAATATATGATTTAGACATAATATCTGACTTGAATATAAACATCTAATGAGGAAAGTTTGTTAAAAAAATTGAATCCCCTAACTGTTAAACTTTTTGAATCAAAAAAAATTTGTTGCTTTTATCTGATCTCAGTATTGAGGGTTGACCTGTGCAGTTAATAAATACCAATATAAAATTTAACATAACGAATTCTCTATTTAATATATTCTTTGACTAAGGTAAGAAGAGATAAGCATACCATCGGTCCAGGGCCAACACCTTTGGCATCATACTGAGCAGCAAAGTTCTAGGAGGAGAAAAAAACAAAACAAAACAATTTATATAGTTACTGGCCATGTAGTTCATTTTCTCATTGTATTTGTAAAGATATTTTCTTATTGTTTAAAAGGGAACAATGATTTTGATATAAGGGTTTATAATTATTATTTTGGAATTATATATTGAGCTAAATTCCTACAAAGTTAAGAGAATTATAAATTCAAATTTTACTCCACAGCCAGTTTGAGGTGGGGAGCTTCCCTATCTTATTTTTCAAAGCCTTCTTCTCTTCTGCTGTGCCTCTGCACCTCACCCTCTACCTCCACAGTGAGGAAGGGGAGCTTTCTAAATTTTCAAAGTCAATGAAGGCCCCCTATAAATTAAGCTGCAATCAAGACGATGACCTTACATTTCCACCTGTTGCCCCTGTCTTCCAGATCAACACAAAATGACTAGGCGAACTTTTTTTCCTGGAGTTTCCAAAAGAATATAAAGAGTTTTCAAATTTAGAGGAAAATTAAATTAAAATGCCCCTTGGAAGATTAAACTTTTAAAAAATAGTTCACAGTAATAACTTTACTGTTAAAGATCTCTCTTATAGTGGTAGATCTATTAAAGAAGGTGCTTTTTAACGCACTCAGTAGATAAGCAATCATAATAAGATCTTTGAGGGAGAAAGGTCTTATTTTACGAGCATATAGCTGAGTATTAGAAGCAGGCTTCTGATTCATAGTGCTAACCAATTAAGCAAATATGTTTTCCTTCCTGCAGTGAGACCATTTGGCACTCATACTATTGTTAGAGACATAAAGCTAAAAGAAGACATTAATGAAAAAAGGAAATGTACTTTTCTCAAATTAGTTTCAAGAAAATTAAACCTAAAACTGCTTTGAATGTTGTTTCAGCAGACTTCAAGCCAAGGAGAGTAAAAACGGTAGGGTGTTTGCAAAATTGCTTAAGATCAGGGATTTCACTAATTCAATCTAATCAAACTCTTTAATAATGCAACACCTCTTGTTTGTGCCCTACTGATAAAAGATATTAAACCCCCCAATTAAATAATGATTGTCAAGGCTGCTGCTACCTTCGATGAACACAAATACCAGTCTTATAATTGACAAGGGTTCACAGAGAAAACGGGCAAACCAGACCCTTGAATGGAGAAGCTAAAGAAATGAAATAAAAGATAGTAATTTCCAAATAGCAGATTTCTTCCTTAACTGTTAAAAATAAATTCCACAATGAGCCTTCTTCCAATAAAAGTATAAGAAACTAAAGTTAGCTAAACGTTAACAACACTTAAGACACCTTACCCCGCCGAGACCAGGCGGGCCAGGGGGGCCAGGAGGACCAGGAGGACCAGGAGGGCCTGGGATACCATCTTCACCATCTCTGCCTGATGGGCCCGCTGCTCCCTGTTACAGGAAAAATGAGTATCTATGTCAGGGCTAGACCAGCCCCATAGAAACATGTACAAGGAAAAGGAGACGTAATAATGTAAACGGTAATATCAGTTGTTGAGACCTTTCAATGAGGCAAGTGGGGTGAAACTTGATTAAGATAAATTATGGCACAGGTCTATTTTAGCAGGATTAGTAACTGATATGGGAAGAAGACACAGGACAGGACAGTCCTCC
This sequence comes from Trichechus manatus latirostris, assembly GCF_000243295.1. Taxonomy (NCBI): domain Eukaryota; kingdom Metazoa; phylum Chordata; class Mammalia; order Sirenia; family Trichechidae; genus Trichechus; species Trichechus manatus. The sequence continues at coordinate 6,011,325 of NW_004444092.1, forward strand.
TTGAGGAGTTTCTCAGTCATTGAATATTAATTCATAATGGAGCCCCAGTATTCAAATGAAAATCAAAATTATAGTTAACATTTATGATTCTATGAACTTCACATGTTTAACTGTGCAGTGTGATGTACTAGGTATATTGATTGGCAGTTTCTGACTGTGACGAGCTTATTCAACTGGTGTGTTATGCATGAATAACAGACTAATTGATATGATAATTAATAAAATAATTTTATCACAAGGATAAAAAATCCTGCAGATTTCCTACTGTTAACATTATTTACGTTGTTAAAGGAATTCACCAACATAATCTTACCTCTAATAACTTCTTTCAATGGAATATATGTAAGGAATACATGCACTACATGTCTGTATTTCTCAATAGATATGTTGTTGTCGTGTGCTGTCGTGACACTATAGGACAGAGTAGAACTACCCCTTAGGGTTTCCAAGGCTGTAATCTTTATGGAAGCAGATTGCTTCATCTCTCTCTCGGAGCAGCTGGTAGGTTTGAACCACTGACCTTTCAGTTTGCAGCCGAGAGCTTAACCATGGCACCACCAGGGCTCCTCCCAATCAATACAGATGTAGGTGTTATATAATGCAAAACTGTGTACTTATAAATGTCAAGTAATCATAGCAAGGAGATAAAAGCATCCCATAAACAAAACATAAGCCTGATTTGTACATTTTTGAATTTAGGCAGATAAGCATGTTATTGAGTACTATTTTACTATTATTCCCAAGCTATATAAGAGATCTTAGTTCAAATGCAAAGAAAACATGTTAAAAAGATAAGGACTATGTAGTGACAAGTAGATACATTTCCATTATGTATGTGTGTATGTGTTGGGCAGGGAAAGCGAAAACAAAGATAGACCATGCAAAGAATGTGGCTGTTCTGTAACAGTTTTTCTTTTTTAAAGAATAAACTTGTCCTAAGAAGAATATTGATGATGTATAACAATGCTCATTCATATCTTCTGCATGGCATTATCTGCTTAAAAGGTGGTGCAATTATCTGGATACAAAATATTCTTATAAAATTGTGAGTCTCCTACAGTTTCTAGTATGTAGTTATTCAAATTTGGGCCAAAGCCCTTTGATACATACCCTGTCTCCACGTGGTCCTCTATCTCCGGTTGGGCCCTACAGGAAAGACACAGCACAATAAGAAACGTCTAAGCAATTTCCAGTGAATAAACCAACCATTCTTGATAATAATCTGTTGGTAAGAGTGATCTAGCTACAACATTATCAGACAGTACCTATAAAAATGGCACACTACGCTAAATAAAAGTATATTGTTTTTATTCTAATTATATGTATTTTTTAAAAGGGGGCAGTCTGGAGGCTGCTATAGCCTCTAGCCATTAGGCCTATACTATAAATAGCATTTTTAGTAAGGTGATTACTGTAGATAAAATGACAATTTTGTTACATCTATGACAACATATTTTATAGTCAAAACCCTTTAAAATAAACTGTCTTTTACTACATTTAATTAACATAATACTCAGTCCATTTCCAGAGTAAAAACAAATCTTTTTTTCCCCTTTAGTATTTAAATCACTAGTTTACACAATATAGATGTAATTAGAGATAATTCTGGAAGATAATAAAACTTTGCTATCTTAAATATCAAAATTATTTTTCATTATGGTTTAGCTATTGCTATATTAGTTTGGGCATAATATTGACAAATATTTTCCTTTTATAATTGCTTATAAATTTAGTTAAATTAAAAGTCATTTCTGATAACTTCATATTACTCAGATATTTATGAAGAAGTATTGGACTCTTACCTTTCTCGTAGTTGCCTAGAAGAGAGTAAGTAAAATGTTATTATGAGGAAAATTATATATATATAAATGTCCCCCATTTCTGTGTAGTGTATGGTGTATTTATTATCATCGTAATTTAATATTCCAAAGTAAAATTTTAAACTTAAGCAATAAATTAAATAAAATATGTTATATACAGAACCAAATGTATATACTTAACTGTTTATTATGCCTCAAATTTAATTCATGAGCTAAGAATTTGATCATGATACTCTTGCAAATGATTCTAAAGAAGTTACAAGATTCTCTAGCTTTGTGAAGTCTTCTGCCTTGTAGTAGCTGAGGCTAAAACTCAAACTTTCACTGGAATTATTTACTCTCTATTTCTGTGTATTCTTATGAAGGTAGTGTTATTCAGTAGCCCCACCCATTTTGGAAATTGGGGTGGGTACTTTCTAAGGCTGCCGGAAAGGTTTTGATTTTCATAACTCTTCATGATTTTCTTGTGAATCCAGGTTGGTCAATACCAACGCATCTCTCATTCTGCTCAGAGAAGACATTATAGTGTCCAAAGAAATAAAAATATTTTAAAAAATTTTTCAGAAAATAATTTTACTCACCGCTTGTAAAGCTGTAAAGAAAAGTGGAAAGTAGAAAATAATCATTAAAGATGGCAATAATATTTCATTGATCAATAGCAGTAATTGGCAAATAGATACACTAGTTCATACAATCGACTTACCTAATTAAAGGGCCAATTATATTTTTTTATTAAGACTATTCCAATGATTTGAAAATTATGCAGGTCAAAAGTACAGCAGGGAACAGTGGGGTGATTTGTTTGCAATATTAATATGTAAATACATTTTGAATTAAATTGTTAATTATTTACTATTTTATAAATGCTTTGAAATATTAATGTGTCTGAAGGATATTGCTAATGCTTAGTAATTAAGCTGGTAAATTGCACAGATGAATTGCTGAAAGTAAGGCAAGACTAATAGATTGACGAGGATATAATTTTTAATTTATGGTTTAGATCATTTTTAGTACTTAAAAATCTAAAAAGGAGAACATTTAGGAAAGTATGGTACCTAAATAGGATACTGAAGTTACTTAGTACTTCACTGAGTTTGTACTATGCTTACTGTCCTTTTTTAAAAGGTCTAATTTGCAAATTTATTAAGTATGAAAATGGATTAATTCAGATACCTGAATTTTTGCTTTAAACTGGTACATTTAAATCAGGTAAGGTCATTTTATCAATATGTATCACTTTTGTTCCTGAGAAAGGATTTGCTCTGTATAAACAGAAAAACTGTGTATTAAAGAGTTTGAAAAATAATGGTAAAAAGAAACTAAATATATCTCCCCTTTGCCATAATTGCTATAAGTCCATAAAGATTGAATACCTCTCCTATCGTATAAAAATTACAGGTTACCATGGGATTCAAGTGTGGCCGATCTTGCAGTAGGATGAATCACCCCTAAAAATTGCTTTAATTAGGTGGCCAAGAAGTATGTCATTTGGAGTGAAAATATCTGTTGCAACAGTCACAATTCAGGAAAGTGGACCATATCCAGCACTGACATTTAAGAGCAATTAATGAGAATTACTCTTAAATTAGAAAAATTATATGTTTACTTCATTGTGTATATCAGTAGGAAGGATAATTATGCTTGAACTTGATTAACAGAAGTCCTTATAATTTTGGAAATTTGCCTTTTAATTACTCAGAAATGAGCCATTTTGAAGAATGCGTGTTTGGTAACATTTATTCCAGACCATGGCTGGCTGTTGAACCAAAAATGGGATTGCCCTTTGTACCTCCAAACTTCTTAAGTCTGTTTTCTTTTTTTCTCTCTGAGTCAACACTTTTCCCCTACACTCAGATCCTATAAAAAGTGAACACTGTAATGTGAATCTGTTAGATGCAATTACCCTGTACAATGGTGTGGATACTAAAAGTGCTTGGTGAGGGGGAGAGAAAAACACAAAAAAACGCATCAGTAATGATGTAATGGTAGATACTGCGGCATTGGGTGGAGCAAATTGTTTGGAGTGTTGGGTGTGGCCAGACACCCTTCATATTCCATCAAATCAGTATCTCTGCCTAGTAATTAGGCAGCCATTTTCAAGACAAAAACAGACTTTCTTTGTTCTTCCTTGAGGACAGAAGTGTGGTCCTAACACTTAGAGCTGAAAAGTAGACACAGTCTAATCCTCTTTTGGAAAAGGCCCAGTTGGGTTTGCCCAAGATCACATGTAAATTAGTGGCAGTCTTGGGAAAACCCCAGGTCTCTTGAGACTCAGACCAATGTTGACATTCCCCAACTTGCTCCTTGCTGTGTTCAGAGTGTCTGATTATCACCGGGAAGGTTTTGAGGGGATAACTCTCAGACTCAACAAAGGCAGAGTAGATTTTAGTTAAATAAATAATGTTACCATTTCCATGACCAGATAATGAGTTGAGAGGCTAATTTTACTTTTCAGATTATATCAATTCCAAGTAGCACCTATCTTCCTTCCTAGGATACACTGACTAGCCATTGGGAATGACTCCAATCAGAAATGCAGAAAATCTCTCGATAAACCTGTAGAGTTTTAAATGGAGACTCCATTAGCCAAAGGCCTGGTCCCTTGTGCTTTCATTTTCCTCCCTGCAGAGGGCGCCTTATAATCATCATCATCATCCAGACAAGCCTCCAACGCCCAGACGATAAAAACTCTTAGGAGCTGGGTTTTATATTCATAAATTAAAGGATTTTCTAAAGCAGGCTTCAAGTTTTACAAAGTGGGCATTAGTGAGACTATGGGGCCTGTTAGGCGGAGGCCCTGGACCTCCCTCATCCCATCTTATTTTTAGGGGAAAGACCTTTGGCTCCCTTTCAACTTCACTAACCCGAGGACGAGGGTCAGATCAAGTTACTCTCTCCCTCTCAAGAGAAAAAGTTCTCTAACTTTTGGCGAGAGTTGAGCCTTTTCTGTTCCCATTTTAAAAGTAATATCCGTGTTTCTCATCAATTCCTGCGTTTTCCACATGCCAGAGCCTTCACTCCAAGCTGTATCTACAACTTGGGTTTAGGTTTCCTGGCTCAGACCAGGGTGCCCACCCATCTAACCTCTCTCTCCCGTCTCCCCCAGATAAGCGGAAGGCACTTACATTGGCATGTTGCTAAGCACGAAGTTACTGCAAGCAGCAACAAAGTCCGCGTATCCACAAAGCTGAGCATGTCTACCACTTAGACATGCAGACTCCTTGTGTCGCAGAGCCCCTGGGTCACCGGCGGAGGTATCACCTGGCGGGCGCAGGCATGCAGTCGTGGCTAGTACCTCCAACTTAGCAGAAACCTCCTGCCGCCTTGGTGCTAAAATAATAAAGCCCGGATCTGCCCTATTTATACGGCAAAAGTTTCCCTGGCCCGAGGGTGCCTCCAAAAGCGCCTCCACCAATGAGAGGGCTGGGGCCGGGGGTCTGGGCAGCCACAACTGGGAGGAGACTGCGGGGGCGCAGAGGAGGGAGCGAAGCGGGGAGGGACGTGGCCACGGAGCTGGCTTCTTAAATTGGTTCCATTCTTTTTGAGGACGTGGACACTTTTGAGGCTTTCAAGGGGAAACTCTGACTCGCTGTCTGCATACCTCCGCCCTCCCCATCCACCCGCCCTCCCCTGCCGTTTCCAAGTTTGGAAACCCTTTCGGACACGTCGAAGCGCTCTGCGTACACCAGTGTGCCGACCTCAGGGCCGCCGGGCAGTGTAGAAGGGCTGGAGCCCGGCGATCAAAGCAGGAGCTGTCCAGCCCCGCCTCACCTGGTGCCCTGGGTGGCTATGGGCAGAGTGGAGGGGCCTGGCGGACGCCGAGGGGCAGTGGAGTAGGGAGGGCAGCCCCGACAGCGTGGCGCGGGCAGATACCGCCCTCCCCGCCCCCTCCACCCCGCCCCCGCCCCAGCCCAGCTTTTCTCCAGCTTTGGGGCTTGGTGCGCCCACTTTTTCAGCAGTAACGTTCTCTCTGTCTTCTGGCTCTGGGAGAGGGTGAGAGGGGATCCGGTCTGTGGAGAGTTGGTTTGGAGGCCGAGGACGCCTACTGTGGGGGTGGGGAGAGGGGAGCAGGCTAGCAGTGGCGTGGCACCTGGCAGGAGGGGAGGATGTGCTTTGTTCACATTAGCCTAACCTAAACTGTCAGGGAAGTCTTTTGGCCTCTTCGCTGGCCTCTGCTGAGGCTGATTCTAAACGGAGGCTTTGGAGATTGGCTGGCTCTGCGAAATAATTGCAACTGACGTGGAAACCGAAGACCTGTCTTCCGTGGTCTCTCCTTTCTGAGAGTGCGGTGGAGAGTCCGCTGCTCTCCCTTCATTTCCTCAGTACCTCCATCGTCTTCTCCACAGACTCCTTGTCTGGATTTACCAGCTACATCCGGAGCCTGGGCCCAGATAATCCTCCGGGAACCCCGTAATTCCTCTGGACCTCACTGCCCCCTGACACCACTATTACAACCAACGCCCAAGGACCACCTGGCTTTGGTCTCAGCGCCTCTCCCCACCGGGGAAAAAACACCTAGCTCATCTAGAGGGGCTTCTAATTCTAGGTTGGGGGTTCCTGCAGCCTTTTCTGGTAACATCCCAAGCAGCACCCTCCCCCACGTGGACGGTAGCCCTCTGTCAACACCCAACCTCCCTCTCTCCTTGCGGCCACCACCCTGCCTCTCCACCAGGGAGAGGAGGATCCGGGACCTTGACCAGGAAATATTGGAGGTGAGAGGCGAGGGGTCCTGAGAATCGTGAAATACTGAGTGCAGTCAACTTCAGTGAATGGCCCATTCCCAAAACTTCCTTCTGGGGAAATGGCCAACCATCCCTAGGCTGTGCCTTTGCTTCCCAAGTAAGCCATGAGGCAGTGATGGACTAGTTGAGCACCATCCTATCCCCAAAGTCAATGCAAAAGGAGCATCTTTAGGTCAAACCTCTCTCCATGAAGCAGGAACTACAAGAAACTACAGTGGGCTGTAATTTCTTTCTTATTCTTCTTTTCTCCTCTCTCCTCCACCCTCCTTTTTTTGCTTTAAGGAAGAAAAATTTCTGCCTAAATTAACTCCATCGGCAGCTGCTATACACCAAAGGGACTGACTATTCTTAAACTGTTTCTTCTAAAGTTAAAAAAAAAAAGGTTAATGGAAGCAAAAGACAATAACCAAAACTATAATAAACTTTTTTTTATTCTAATTAAGGACACTGCCTTGGGAGATAACTTTGGAAGACATTGAAATATCTGGGAGTGAAAGAATTTGAAAGGGTGTGTGGTCAGTTCTAGGAGAGTGTTTACCAGGAGGAATCCACAGTTAAGTTTGTTTCTGACTAGGCAACAACATTTGAATTTTTATAGGTTCTAGCAACATCAGCAAAAGATCTGAGGTTTAACTGTATAGCCCAAAAACATTTCTTCCCTTTTTCCAAAGCATAACTGTTAAAGAATGATCCAAAAACTTTAAAAATGAAAATCACTTTTATCAGGAAAGAAGAACTTTAATATTACATAACCAAATGCTTTTTCTGCATTAACCAGAAGACTGAACAATATATGCATTTTTTAAAATCATTTTTACCACTCTGCTGAATTGCCTTCACAGAACATCATTTGTGCATTTTTCCTATTTTTCTGAAAGAGATTAATTCTCAACAAAATGACTCAGATATGTAAGGAAACAGATTTATGAAAGAGCCCCTCCAAATAGTTCAGTGAGGTTATCTGATAATGCCTTCTGGTCAAATCCTCCAAATAGTGGGACTTGCAACAGCCCCAGATCTTGAAGGTTTGATTATGGGTTTTGCTGTTGTTGTCAAAATAATTTAAAATGTAGAACTTTTTGTGAAATGTGATTCTAATTTTCCTTTTAGCATAAAAAACCTCAACTAGTTTTTGAGAATTAGAGAAATATAATCAAGCACACATTTATGAACTTAAAGGAAAAACATCTCTGCTAAAGGCAGCAGAGTGAACTGATAACTTAAAAGCATTCCTAGAAACTGATACAAACACCAAACGCTGCTGGGCCCCCTCCCTGCTGATGTGGCATGTCTGGAAGCAGGCAGTCATCAGCCTTTGGTGGGAGGCTCTGGACCTGGACTGAACAATGAAAATGGAGAAAACTGAAGGGGAGTTTTTATTTTTATTTTTAAAGGGAGGAGGCAGATTCCAATTCCAGAAGTTTTTACAGATAATTTTGACCTTCTCTTTCTCTTACTGATCACTCATTGGGGAAAATAACGATTAGGTGTTTATTTTAAAGGAGGGATTTTTTTTTTTAAAGGAAGAATTCTTTAATGCTGTCATTTAGATCTCTGTTAAATATTTTGTGCTTCGCAACAATGAGAAGCTTTTTGTGTGGATGTGAGTGGGGCTGGGAAGAGAACTGACCCACATACAGAACTGAGTGTCTTGGTGAAGGCTGTGATGGTATGTGTGTATGTGGAGGAGGGGTGGGGAGTAGTGGCTAAATAGGAGAGGAAAAGGGTAAGGGAGTGGGGTGAGGCAGAGGTTAAGAGTAGAGGGATGGAAGATGGGAAGCAGAGGAGATCAAAGACTGCTACACTTAGCTGCTAGACAATTAACACCTGGGGTCCTGTTCCCAAATCACTCCCTGATGGGGAAAAAAAAAAAAAAGACTCTCTTTAGCTCTCTACAACCAATAGATTACTGAATGTGGCTACACCTTAAAGGGAATGGTTGACTGTCTGAAAAAGGAATGCAGCACAGCCTTATAATGCCATGTTGTCTTATACTCTTATTTCTTTCTGTTCTTTCATCAAAGTAAGCTTCTGGCTAACATTTCTTTCAAACATTTATTGAAGGTCCACTCTGTGGAAAGCACCAATACTACACCATCTCATTCTAGTTTTAGTTCTGAGTTCGTTGTCAAATAATTGCTAAGAAGGTATTCACTGATAATGAGTTGGTAGCTGAAAAGGTTTGAGGGCTGACTTCTCTTTGGGATATTTGGAAGACAAGGAGATTGCTGTGCTTCATCGTACCAACTGAGTTATTTAGTTCCCACTGGTTATTTAACTAAGGCCAGATGTATATTCACTCAAGTAATATTTAGTGTTGTACCAGGCACTGTACTAGTTGATGGACATATAAATGTGCAAGAGAATGAAACGGTCATTGGCCTCAGGGGGCTTATAGTCTGTAGGAGGACAGAAGAGAGTGTGGCAAGTGCTGTGATGTGGGGGGTGAGGGGGGGGTACACGGTGCTTATGTGTTTATGGAAGATTTAGGATAAATACCTAATTTATGGAGGACTTCTTGGAGAACGGAACATCCTTGTTCAAGCCTTAAGGAGGAAGAAGAGGTGAGGAGTAGTCTAGGCATAGTGGCATCAGAAAATTTGGCAGTCTGGGGAATGGAGAGCAATTCAACATGGTAGGAGTAGGGAGGGCTAGGAAAGGGGGAGGAGAGAGAAAGAGGCTAGAGATGAGACTGGTGGATTTAACAGGGACCAGACCAAAAAGGACCTTTTCAACTGTTTTATGGTGTTTGTGTTTTATTAACCATGCTATGGAGAGTGTTTGAATGATTTTAAGCAGAGAAATTATTTAATCAGAGAATGCTTCTGAAAGGATGTCGTTGGCTGCAGTGTGGAGAGATGATTAGAAGGGGAACAAGGCAGAGACAAACTAGTTAGGAGGTTGTAGCAGTAATTCTGAGGGAAATTGGTGGTTACCTGAACTAGGATGGTGATGGTAAAGTTCAAGAAAAGTTGGTGGGCTTTAGGAATATTTTGAAGGTAACAGAAAAAGATTCTAATGTTTGGTTGTGGGGAGTGAGGAAGAAGGAGAACTTGAGGATGGCCACCAGGTTTCTGGCTTAGGCAACTAGCTGGATAGAGGTCTTATCCACTGAATTGGGGAAGATTTGAGGAGGAGAAGGCTTGGGTGGGAGAAGGGAAGATAAAGAGGTCAGTTCTGGGCATGTTCAGTTTTGGGTAATTGTGGACCATCCAAGTTGATAGGTCTTGTAGATAATTAGAAATTTAGAGTCACAAAGAGTTCAAAATGTATATTTGGCCTAAATTTAGGGATAAAGGAGTCATCAGATTACTGATGTCATGGGAGTGGTTGAAACCTCCCAGGTTGTATGTGTGTATGGAAGTAGACAATTATAAAACATGGGAAAGAGCTCTGAAGAGCCCCAGCATTTAAGGAATGGACAGAGGAAGAGGAAACCATCAAGGTGAAGGAGAAAGAGCAGCTACATTGAATGGAGGAGAAACCATACTGTGTTCATCATGAAGCCAAGGGACTAGATTGTTTGGAAGAGAAGGGCATAGGTTTTTGGGTACTGTAAAGTTTAGTATGTTTACTGAGAGGTCAAGTAAAGGCTTGAAAGACTACTTAAATTAGCAACTTGGAGACCACTGGTGACCTTGGTGAAAGTGGTTTGAGTGGAATAGAATCCAACTGACAGAGAGTTAAAGATTGGGAGGTAAGGTAATAAACACATCTAGAGGAGAATTTTAATTTGAACAGTAGTGAGGAGAGAGCTAGGGTATAGTTTAAGAATGATGTTAGGATTAATATGGAGAGAATTATGCATGTTTAGAGTAAGACAATCTGAAGCAGACATTTAATTTTAACATCAAGCCGCATTTAATTAAAAATAAAGTCTTCTATTGAAATGTTTCTGTCCTTTAGATTTCCTGCATTGTGTCCTTCTTCATTTTATTTTTGTTACTGAAACAAGGGGCATTTAAGGGAATGCAGATTTTTTTTAAACTTGGTAGTAAGTGATCAATTTTTTCTTTTCAGGAGTGCCCTTTAAAAGGTATAGATGCAGTCAATTTACCTCATATTTTATGAATCCCAATTTAATCTTCAGTGCCCCATTTTTCAAGTTTAGAAACATAAACAGACAGCTACTTCTTTACTTATGCATGATTCTGAATATTCTTGTGTACAAATTGTATGGACATAGTTGTTTTGTGGTATCTTGTTATTGACTATTCCAGGCCCCATAATTCAGAGGATGTATTAGGGCACACAAATTTCAGCTTTCAGTTAAGTCCACCTGTTTCTTTGAGAAGAGGCTGACTACATTTCTTCAGGCAGCTCCAAATCCATCCTTAAAATGAAGAGCACCAAACTGTTGATGCATTCCAAAAGCCCACTCTGGCTTATTAGAACTTTGACTGGCTTGCTTTCTAGACTCATATTTTTCAATTCTTTTCAAGTGACTGGAAAAAGTAAGCAGGCTTTTATTTCAGCTGCAAGGAAGATTCTAAATGTTGGTAATTAATTGATTCATCTATTAAGTAGAATTGATATACATACTCTTGGCTCATACATTACATATAGAAAAAGAATTATAAAGACAATTCTGTGATAACATTTTTAGAATTAATATTAATTTCTATTTCATTTCATTTAAAAAATAGCTAGTAAATTAAGTTAATGGTATTACTGATGAGCTCTTTAATACATTTAAAATTTTATTTTGACCTTTGGGACTCTCAATTTCTAAGGATAATATTCCACTTGGTTAATGTGACATCATAACTACCTATTATATAGGATCGCTATGAGTCGTAATGGACTCAATGGCAATGGGTTTTATACTGCGCTAAATACAGTGTTAGGAATTTTACATAAATTACCTTAAACCTCCAACAATCCTAATCTAAACCCTGGTGAGGTATGTTTTATTTTTCCCAATTTTACAAGTAAGAAAACTGAGGCTCAGAGAGGTGAAATGAGGTACATAAGGCTTCCCAGACGTCCTAGAAAGGGTCAGGACCCCCTGTTGCACCTTTTCAAAATGTCTTGTGCTTCAAATATCTCATATCTACCACAATGATGATCGATTAATTAATTAAGGGAGTTTATTGTTTATTGACTGGCTTCATTTGAATGTGAAGTTTTCTGTAACATAGCCAAAGCCTTTTTTATTCACTCCTCTTCCCTTAGAGCCTGGCACAGTGTCTGCTGAATAATAGGTACTTAACAAATATTTAGTGAATAAATGATGGCTGATTTGGCATGACATGATTGGTGAATATGGAGCTTAAATGTAAATAATGGTTATTTTCTTCAATGATGGTTTAATATTTAACCTATTCATTATTTATTTTTTTTATTGACAGTGAAGAATGGCGATCAATACTTGAATAATGGGTGAATGTATTTTAGCCAATTCACCCAAGTGTCTCTTAATCATTACCCAGTATCTCATAGACATTTTATTTTATTAGGTCAAGCTTATGAAGAAAAAATTGAAGAATAGAAAAAAATCTAATTTTATTAATTATAAAGTCATGAAATTTTGGAGTTGGAAAGCAATTTAGATATCATCCAAATCATAACCATAAATGAGTGGCATCAGGATTTGTTTTTCTATCATATTCCTAATGACTGGCAAGTTCCTGATATACAATGGGTGTTCAATAAGTATTAGCTGCATGAATTAATGTATTTTATGAATTAATATATTTTATAAATGAGAAAACATGTACAGAGAGGTTATGTGACTAGCCAGCTTATAGTAGACATATTACCAGGAGGCTGCTCTCCTGATTCTCTTTCGTTTAAGTTAAAATAATACCTAACATGTGTCTGGAACATTTTGCAATATATAACCTTTACAGCAATCCAAAGAGTAGTTATTATTTTACAGAGGAGAAAACTGAGGCTCAATAGAGTTAGAGGTTTTCTTTAGATCACTGGTTCTCAAAGTGGGGTCTCTGAATCAGTAATATCAGCGTAACTTAAGAATTCGTTGTTGTCGTTAGCTGCCGTGGAGTTGATTCTGGCTCATAGTGGCCCTATGTACAACAGAACAAAACACTGCCCGGTCCTGCACCATCCTCACAATCGTTGCTATGTTTAAGCCCATTGTTGTAGCCACTGTGTCATTCCACCTTGTTGAAAGTCTTCCTCTTTTTTGCTGATGCTCTACTTTACCAAGCATGGTGTCCTTCTCCAGGGACTGGTCCTTCCTGATAACATGTCCAAAGTATGTGAGACGAAGTCTTGCCATCTTTGCTTCTAATGAGCATTCTGGCTGTATTTCCAAGACAGATTTGTTTGTTCTTCTGGCAGTCTATGGTATGTTCAGTATTCTTTGCCAACATCATAATTCAAAGGCATCAATTCTTCTTTGTTCTTCCTTACTCATTGTTCAGCTTTCACATGCCTATGAGCTGATTGAAAACACCATGGCTTGGGTCAGGCCCACCTTAGTCCTTAGAGTGACATTTTTGATTTTTTAACACTTTAAAGAGATCTTTTGCAGCAGATTTGCCCAATGCAATGTGTCATTTGGTTTCTTCACTGTTGCTTCCGTGGACGTTGATTATGGATCCAAGTAAAACGAAATCCTTGACAACGTCAATCTTTTTCTCCATTTATCGTGATGTTGCTTATTGGTCCAGTTGTGAGGATTTTTGTTTTCCATTTGTTGAGGTGTAATCCATATGTAAGGCTGTGGTCTTTGATCTTCACCAATAAGTGCTTCAAGTCCTCTTCACTTTCAGCAAGCAGATTGTATCATCTTCATATCACAGGTGGTTAATGAGTGTTCCTCCAATCCTGATGCTGTGTTCTTCTTCATTTAGTCCAGTTTCTCAGATTATTTTCTTAGCATACAGATTGAATAAATGTGGTGAAGGGATACAACCCTGACACCCACCTTTCCTGACTTTAAACCACACAGTATCCCCTTGTTAGGTTCGAAAGACTGCCTCTTGGTCTAAGAACAGGTTCTTCATGAGCACAGTTAAGTGTTCTGGAGTTCCCATTGTTCAGAATGTTATCTATAATTTCTTATGATCTACACAGTTGAATGCCTTTGCATAATCAATAAAACACAGGTAAACATCTTTCTGGTATTCTCTGCTTTCAGCCAGGATCCATCTGACATTAGCAATGATATTCCTGGTTCCACGTCCTCTTCTGAATTGGGCTTGCATTTCTGTCAGTTCCATGTCGATGTACTGCTATAACTAACCACTTTTGAATCATCTTCAGCAAAATTTTACTTGTGTGTGATATGAATGATATTGTTTGATAATTTATGCATTCTGTTGGATCTTCTTTCTTTGAAATGGGTACAAATATGGATCTCTTCCAGTTGGATGGCCAGATAGCTGGCTTCCAAATTTCTTGGGATAGACAAATGAGCACCTCCAGCACTGCATCTGTTTGTTGAAACATCTCAGTGGGTGTTCTGTCAATTCCTGGAGCCTTGTTTTTTGCCATGCCTTCAGTGCAGCTTGGACTTCTTCCTTCAGTACCATCGGTTCTTGATCATATGCTACGTTCTGAAATGGTTGAACGTTGACCAGTTCTTTTTGGTACAGTGACTCTGGGTATTCCTTCCATCTTCTTTAGAAGCCTCCTGCATCATTTAATATTTAGCCAGTAGACTCCTTTGAAATTGCAACTCAAGGCTTGAATTTTTTCTTCAGTTAGTTCAGTTTGAGAAATGCTGAACCTGTTCTTTCCTTTTGGTTTTTTATCTCCAGGTCTTTGCACATTTCATTATAATACTTCGTCTTCTCAAGGCGCCCTTTGAAATATTCTGTTCAGCTCTTTAGCTTCATCATTTCTTACTTTTGCTTTAGCTACTCAGTGTTCAAGAGTAACTTTCGGAGTCTCTTCTGACATCCGTTTTGGTCTTTTCTTTCTTTCCTGTGTTTTTAATGACCTCTTGCTTTCTTCATGTATGACGTCCTTGATGTCATTTCACAACTCATCTGGTCTTCAATCATTAGTGTTTAATGACTCAAATCTATTCTTGAGATGGCCTCTAAATCCAGGTGGGATATACTCAAGGTCGTACTTTGGCTTTCATGGACTTGATCTAATTTTCTTCAACTTCAACTTGAACTTGCATATGAGCAATTGATGGTCTATTCCATAGTCTGCCCCTGGCCTTGTTCTGACTGATAATATTGAGCTTTTCCATCAACTCTTTCCACAGATGTAGTCGATTTGATTCCTGTGTATTCCATCTGGTGAGGTTCACTAGTCACCATTTGTGTTGTTGAAAAAAGGTATTTGCAATGAAGAAATCGTTGGTCTTGCAAAGTTCTGTCATGTGGTCTCCGGCATTGTTTCTATCACGAAGGCCGTATTTTCCAGCTATGAACAATTCTTCATTTCCAACTTTCTCATTCCAATCACCAGTAATTATCAATACATCCTGATTACATGTTTGATCAAATCAGACTGCAGAAGTTGGTAAAAATCTTCAGTTTCTTAATTTTTTATTATTATTGTTTATTGTTGTAGATTAACTGAAAGTTTACATTTCAAGTTAGTTTCTCATACAAAAATTTATACGTACATTTTTATGAGGCCCTAATTGCTCTCCCTATACTATGACAGCACACTCCTCATTTCCACCCCTGATTTCCTATGTCCATTCAACCAGCTCCTACCACTCTCAGCCTTCTCATCTCACCTCCGGACAGAAGCTGCCCATTTAGTCTCATGTATCTG
>NW_004444092.1:6027568-6030213 GCF_000243295.1 Trichechus manatus latirostris
ATTTGTGTGACAGCTCTTATTTCTCTAGAATATGTTCCAAGGCGCGGGATAGCTGGATCGTATGGTACTTCTATTTCTAGCTTTTTAAGGAAGCGCCAAATGGATTTCCAAAGTGGTTGTACCATTTTACATTCCCACCAACAGTGTATAAGTGTTCCAGTCTATTCACAATCTCTCCAGCACTTATTATTTTGTGTTTTTTGGATTAATGCTAGCCTTGTTGGGGTGACACGGTATCTCATTGTAGTTTTGATTTGCATTTCTCTAATGGCTAATGATCATGAGCATTTCTTCATGTGTCTGTTAGCTGCCTGAATATGTTCTTTGGTGAAGTGCCTGTTAATATCCTTTGCCCATTTTTTAATTGAGTTATTTGTCTTTATGTTGTTGAGGTTTTGCAGTGTCTTGGAGATTTTAGAGATTAGAAGCTGATCGGATTTGTCTTAGCCAAATTTCTTTTCCCAGTCTATAGGTCGTCTTTTGACTCTTTTGGTGAAGTCTTTTGATGAGCATAAGTGTTTGATTTTTAGGAGCTCCCAGTTATCTAGTCTTTCTTCTGGTGCTTGTGCACTGTTACTTATGGTTCGTGTTCTGTTTATGCTATGTATTAAGGCTCCTAGTGTTGTCCCTATTTTTTCTTCCATGATCTTTATCATTTTCGATTTTATATATAGGTCTTTGATCCATTTTGAGTTAGTTTTGTGCATAGTGTGAGGTACGGGCCTTGTTTCATTTTTTTTGCAGATGGATATCCAGTTATGCCAGCACAATTTGTTAAAGAGACTGTCTTTTCCCCTAATTAATGGACTTTGGGCCTTTCTCAAATATCAGCTGCTCATAGATGGATGAATTTATATCTGGATTCTCAATTCTATTCCATTGGTCTATGTATCTGTTGTTGTACTAATACCAGGCTGTGGCAGTAATAGTTTCTAAAATCAGGTAGTGTGAGGCCTCCCATTTTGTTCTTCTTCTTGAGTAATACTTTACTTATCTGGAGCCTTTTCCCTTTCCATATGAAGTTGGTGATTTGTTTCTCCATCTCATTAAAAAATGCCGTTGGAATTTGGATCGGGAGTGCATTGTATCTGTAGATCGCTTTGGGTAGAATTGATATTTTCACAATGTTGAGTCTTCTTATCCATGAGCAAGGTATGTTTTTTCACCTATGCAGGTCTCTTTTGGTTTCCTGCAGTAATGTCTTGTAGTTTTCATTGTATAGGTCTTTTACATCTTTGGTTAGATTTATTGCTAAGTATTTTATCTTCTTGGGGGCTATGGCAAATGGTATTGATTTGGTGATTTCCTCTTTGAAGTTCTCTTTGTTGGTGTAAAGGAATTCAACTGATTTTTGTACATTTATTTTGTATCCTGATACTTTGCTGAAATCTTCTATTAGTTCTCTTGTGGATTCTTTGGGGTTTTCTGTGTATAAGATCATATCATCTGCAAATAGAGATACTTTGAGTTCTTCTCTACCAATCTGGATGCCCTTTATTTCTTCTTCAAGTCTAATTGCTTATTCCAGCACAATGTTGAGTAAGAGTGATGATAAAGGGCATCCTTGTTTGGTTCCCGTTCTCAAGGGAAAGTCTCTTCATTTAGGATGATGTTGGCTGTTGGCTTTCTGTAAATGTCTTTAATTATATTGAGGAATTTCCCTTCTATTCCTATTTTGTTGAGCGTTTTTATCATGAATGGTTGTTGGACTTTGTCAAATGCTTTTTTTGCATTGATTGATAAGTTCATGTGGTTCTTGTCTTTTGTTTTATTAATGTGATGGATTACATTGATTGTTTTTTCTATGGTGTACCATTTCTGTATACCGGGCATACATCTCACTTGATCATGGTGAATTATTTTTTTGATATGTTGCTGAATTCTATTCGGTAGAATTTTGTTGAAGATTTTTACTCCAATATTCATGAGGGATATTGGTCTGTAATTTTCTTTTTTTGCAGTTTCTTTACCTGATTTTGGTATCAGGGTTATGCTGGCTTCATAGAATGAGTTTGGGAGTATTCCATCCTTATCTATGCTCAGAAAAACCTTTAGTAGCAGTGGTGTTAACTCTTCTCTGAAAGTTTGATAGAATTCTCCAGTGAAGCTGTCTGGGCCAGGGCTTTTTTTTTGTTGGGAGTTTTTTGATTACCTTTTCAATCTTTTCTTTTGTTATGGGTTTATTTAGTTGGTCTACATCTTTTTGTGTTAGTTTAGGTAGGTAATGAGTTTCTAGAAATTTGTCCATTTCCTCTAGGTTTCCAAAATTGTTAGAGTACAATTTTCCATAGTATTCTGTTGTAATACATTTATTTTCAGTTGGGTCTGTCGGGATATCACCCATCTCATTTCTTATATGGGTTATTTGCTTCCTCTCCTGTTTTTCTTTTGTCAGTTTGGCCAGTGGTGTATCAATTTCGTTGATCTTTTCCGAGAACCAGCTTTTGGTCTTGTTAACTCATTCAATTGTTTTCCTCTTCTGTATTTCATTTAATTCTGCTCTAATTCTTATTATTTCCTTTCTTCTGGTGCCTGAGAGCTTCTTTTGTTGCTCTCTTTTACTTGTTCCAGTTGTAGGGTTAATGTTTTGATTATGGCCCTTTCTTCTTTTTGGGTGTGTGCATTTATTGCTATAAACTGACCTC